>NC_063451.1:9599975-9612475 GCF_020379485.1 Brassica napus | reverse complement strand
ACCGTCGTGTGGTTGCACTCGCCCGGCGAGCTCAACCATCGCGCCGGTCAGCTCGCCGGCGAGCTGAACCGTCGTTTGGTTGCACTCGCCCGGCGAGCTCAACCATCGCACAGGTCAGCTCACCGGCGAGCTTAACCATCGTGTGGTTGTGCTCGCCGTCGAGTTCGGCCATCACGCGAGTCGGCTCCCCCGGTGAGCTCGACCTGATCCCGGCCTGTCCGACTTACTTCGACTCCCGTATCTCCCGTATAGCTGTGATATCCGACCTTCGGGACCATATACTTCTCGTTTCGTTTTGATTAAAGTTATTCTCGAAGTTTTATGACTAAAACCGAGAAATCGTATAAACGCCAAAAGGCCTAAGAACGGTCCGCAAGGATCCAAACTGGTCTAGAGGCCCATCTACGCTCTCAGAAGGGATTCGAGCCCATAAAAGTTATGACGGTTTGTCCTAACTCGCAGAAATACGATAAATGCTAAGTTTCCAAAGATAAATGTAAAGATTCGAGGATAACTATCAAGATCGACGAAAAATGGAATATTCCCAAAACAGATAGACTTGGGCCCGAAGGCGAAGGATGGGTCACCGACCTAGAGCGCCTATATAAGGAGAGCAGGAGCAGAAGAAAAGGGGCCGAGAATTTAGACTTAGAGAACTCCTGCTAGCTTAGAGAACTTAGGGCTTAGGTGGTTAGACTAGCACGGCAAGGCTTAGGATGTCTTGGCCGCCTCTTGTCCTGTTGTTCTGATAGTTGGCATATCTCTACTCCTCTCGGAGAAATCTTGTATTCATACTATTCAATAAAACGCCTCTGAGAGATTATCTATCTTTTTATCGTTCTAAAGTGATTACGCAGAGAATTCGGACCTTCAAGGAAAAACGGGTTCACTCGGTTTTCCTCCATTATTATTTGTTATAATCGACGGTGTGAATTTCGTTTCCCACAGTTTGGCGCTAGAGAGAGGGGGGTCGGATTCTCTAACTCAAAAATCACTAAACGATAAAAGACACAGGATGTCCGCTCCAGCAGCTAATGATGTCGTTTCTTTCAAGGACCGGGCAACGGCCGATCAGGCCAAACCCCACAACGATCTCCTTGTCATCGAGCTGACGATCCAGGACATCGACGTAGCGAAAGTGTTGGTCGAAACCGGATGCTCGGCCAATATTATCTACAAAAGCACCCTCGAAAGAATGGAGATCGATCTGTGCGCCGTTACGGAAGGACCCAGCCCGATATTCGGACTCTCGGGAGATGCTACTATGACTCTTGGTTCGATAGACCTAGTTATTAAATCCGGGAGCGTCATCAAAGTCACGGAATTCTTAGTCATCGACCGCCCAACATCGTACAACGCGATCATCGGTACTCCATGGCTGAATTCCATGCGAGCGATCCCTTTGACATTCCATCTGTGCCTTAAGTTTCCAGCCCCTCGTGGAGTCGAAACTATACAAGGGGACCGCATAATGTCGCAAGTATGTTTCGCCGCCGAGTTAAAAAGAAAGAACTTTGCGATTGAAACTTCCCATTAAAACAAAAGAAAGCTGACTCTCGATGAGAACGCCCCGGAACGAGACTCAGAAGTCTTCTGGCAATCTCAAAGGGCCGAAGCCCTAGAAGGGAAGCGCGAACCGACTTGCAAACCGGTAATTTCGATCTGCCTCGACGAATCGTCTCTGGAACGATGCGTCGAGATGGGAGCCAACCTCCGCGAGCCACTAAAGACAGAGCTCATCGCCTTTCTCAAAAAGAACCTCAATGCGTTCGCTTGGGCCGCGGAAGATATGCCAGGGATCGATATCGGCATAACGTGTCATGAGCTTAACATTGATCCGACCTACAGACCCGTCAAACAAAAAAGACGGAAGCTAGGACCGGAGCGTGCCACCGCGGTAAATGAGGAAGTCGAAAGACTCCTGAAGGTCGGATCAATAACAGAAGTTAGGTATCCAGACTGGCTCGCTAACCCGGTCGTGGTCAAAAAGAAAAACGGCAAATGGCGAGTATGCGTCGATTTCACCGATCTCAACAAGGCCTGTCCAAAGGATTGCTTCCAACTCCCGCACATCGACCGACTGGTCGAAGCAACAGCAGGGAACAAAATCTTATCATTTATGGATGCCTTCTCCGGGTACAATCAGATCATGTTGAATCCCGACGATCGTGAGTAAACTGCGTTCATCACCGATCGGGGAACATATTGCTACAATGTAATGCCTTTCGGTCTCAAGAATGCAGGTGCCACTTACCAGCGACTTGTCAATCGAATTTTCTCCGAACAGCTTGGCAAGAGAGGTATACATCGATGACATGCTCGTAAAAGTATCTTGACGAGCACGACCACGTCTCCCATTTGGAGGAGTGCTTTGCAAGACTTAATGCCCACAACATGAAACTGAGCCCTGCAAAGTGTAGATTCGCGGTGGCATCAGGAAAATTTCTCGGGTACCTAGTCACGTGTCGTGGGATCGAAGCCAATCCTAAGCATATAAACGCGTTAATAGAGATGGTCTCGCCAAAGACGAAACGGGAAGTCCAAAGGCTAACCGAAAGAGTCGCGGCCTTGAACCGTTTCATCTCGCGCTCGACGGATAAGTGTCTTCCTTTCTACGACACCCTGAAAGGGAATAAAAAGTTTGTATGGTCGGAGGAATGTGAGAAAGCTTTCCAACAGCTAAAACGTTACCTGGCCACTCCTCCCGTCCTAGCAAAACCAGTGGAGGGAGAACCCTTGTTCTTGTACATCGCAGTCGCCACAACAGCGGTAAGCGGCGTTTTGATTAGAGAGGAACACGGTGAGCAAAAACCAATCTTCTACATAAGCAAAACGTTACTAGACGCTGAGATCCAGTATCCCCTGATGGAGAAACTAGCATTCGCAGTTGTGACATCGGCAAGGAAACTCCGGCCGTACTTTCAGTCGCATACAAATATTAATCCTCACCACCTTCCCACTGCGAACGATCTTGCACAGTCCGAGTCAGTCAGGACGACTCGCAAAATGGGCAATCGAACTAAGCAAGTACGACGTGGAGTACCGCCCAAGAACCTGCGCAAAATCTCAAGTACTAGCGGACTTCTTGGTAGAATTGCCCACGGGGGATATGACAAACACGGAACCAGACTCAACCTGGATCCTTCACGTCGACGGATCATCGTCAAAACAAGGATCCGGGATCGGAATCCGGCTCACGTCTCCGACCGGCGAAGTCTTGGAACAGTCGTTCCGATTGGAATTCCATGCGTCGAACAACGAGGCCGAATATGAAGCACTCGTCCCAGGATTACCATTAGCCCATTGACTTAAGATCAGCAACATTCACGCTTACTGTGACTCTCAGTTAGTCACAAATCAGTACAGCGGAGAATAGGAAGGGAGGGACGAAAGAATGGATGCATATCTAAAACTCATCCGAGACCTCTCCCGAGACTTCAACCACTTCGCCCTCACTAGGATTCCTCGCTCAGAAAACACTCAGGCGGATGCCTTGGCCGCACTCGCATCAAGTTCGGGTTCTGGACTAAGACGAGTAATACCCGTCGAGTTCATCGAACACCCAAGCATCGGACCAGCAGTGGTCGCCAATCTGATTCAAGCACAAATCGAAAATGCGAAGGAAGTCGAAGACCCACCAGAAGAAAACGTGGATCAGTCGGAATACGGCTGCGACAACCCATGGCTAGAGCCAATCCGAGCATATATAATCAACGGAACGCTTCCCACTGAGAAATGGGCGGCCCTCAAAATCAAGACCCAGGCCGCGCGATATGTAACGGTAGAAGGAGAAATCTACAAATGGAGATTCTCCGGCCCACTTATGACCTGCGCCGAAGGCGAAAAAGCAAGAAGAGTAATGGAGGAGGTTCATTCCGGATCATGTGGGAACCACACCGCCGTAAAAATAAAACGTCATGGTTATTACTGGCCAACTATGATCAAAGACTGCGAGAAGTTCGCACAGAAGTACGAAAAATGGCAAAGGCACGCGCCGACAATCCATCAACCCGCAGAAGTCCTCTCGTCCATCTCGTCTCCGTATCCCTTCATGCGATGGTCCGTGGATATCGTCGGGCCACTACATAACTCGAAGCAGAAACGCTTCCTCCTGGTCCTCACGGATTTCTTCTCAAAGTGGGTAGAGGCAGATTCCTACGCAAGTATCAAAGACGTACAAGTCGAGAACTTTCACCAGACACGGGGTCCCTTACGAAATTGTGACAGATAACGGATCTCAGTTCATCTCTACCCAATTCGAAGCATTCTGCGAGAAGTGGAAGATACGACTGACCAAGTCGACTCCCAGATATCTGCAGTGCAATGGCCAGGCAGAGACCATCTACAAAACCGTCCTCGACGGGTTAAAAAAGCGCTTAGAAGCCAAAAAGGGGCGATGGGCAGAAGAGCCCGAAGGAGTTATTTGGTCGCATCGTACGACCCCGAGACAGGCTACGGGTGAAACCCCATTCGCCCTCGTTTACGGAATGGAATGTATGATCCCCGCGGAAGTAGAATTTCCCAGAGTACGAAGAAGATTCCTCCCCGAACGAGAAGATCTTAACAGCGCGATGCTGCAGGACGAATTCGATCTTATTAACGAGCGGCGAGATCAAGCTCTCATACGAATCCAAAATTACCAGCACGCCGCCGCAAAATACTACAACTCAAACGTTCGCCATCGCTGGTTCAAAGAAGGCGACCTGGTCCTTCGCAAAGTCTTCCAAAACACTGCCGAATGTAACACAGGAAAACTGGGAACAAACTGGGAAGGTCCATACAAGGTCATAAAGGTAGTCAGACCAGGATCATACCAAATCGCAAACATGCAGGACGTCAAGATCCAAAGAACCTGGAACGCGATGCATCTTAAGAAATACTACCACTAATCGTAAAGTGGATCCAAAGAACTACGAGATGGCTTGATCCCCGAAAAAAGGGTACGTAGGCAGCTCGCCCAGCGAGTTCAGCTATCCCCCCATCTTAAAAAAGGGGGGAGAATGGGTACGTATTCTCATATACTCCCATAACTTTCAAAAAGTCGATCTTTTCGAAACTTTTGACAAAAAAAAAAAACGCGACGGTACAATCGCTAAGCCCACTATCCGACAAACGGCTAGAACGGCGGTCCAGAATTTGCCCAGAACGCCTAAATCAGCTATCATGCTAAAACCAACAAACCCACAAATGCTCATAAAAAAAAAGCATCCTTGGTAAAAAGCCTGCAAGAAAAACGCGGCTCAAAACAAAAAAGATTAACTTCTGCCACTGTGAGACGTCACAACGCGCTTAAAGTTACGGTCTTTCCAACACTTATGGAAAAAACACTCTTGTTCCCAAAATCAACATACCTCTAACGGTAAAATGCCTTTAAAATGGCATCACTTCTTTGTTGCTGATCACAACAAACGAACCCTAACATCCTAAACAGACACTAGCTGCCCTCGAAAGGGTAGGCTCTCTTACATCCGACAAGGATACCATAGCGCGCTATACAAGAAAATCAAAAATTTTGGCCAGCACCTCCAAACGGCCTTTGGAAGTAGCTCGATTCATGCCAAGACAAGTCATATAAGCCGATAACACTTTGCGGACTTTATATCGGTACGAATCAGGTAGAAATCGCAAACAGGCAAAACGAAAGCCGACTTGTCATCGCATAGCCTTAGTCCGAAAGTAAACCTAGGTCTTGCCCTAAACCCAGTCTTGCTGGATCCTGACATCTCAAAGGCGTAATATCGACATCCCGATATGAGATCCCAAAACTTGTCTCTGCACTTAAGTCTATACGTTTTCACGAGTCCTCGCACAAAGCAAAAGCTGCGCGCTCAACAGACTATGGATACGGTGATCGTCCGGGGGCAAGGAACGAGACGACAACTCACTCCTTCGCCCTCTAACTTCGAACTCCTTCACTAAGTTTTACTTAGTCTTATCATATTCAATGCAGCTGCTTTTGCTTCAGTCCATTAACAGCTTAGGAACAATGCTGTTCTTTGAGAACTTCTTTTCTCATCTTTCTGGTACCTTTATTTTCTTTATCCAGTGATCAATATACTGCTTAGTACATCATTATTTCTTTTGTTTCCAGACTTCATCAATTTTGAGTTTGTGTAGTAGCATCCACCACATAGGAGCATATTTCCTTATAATTTGTTCCTTTGGTCTCTATGAGTATCCTTGTGTAACAATCCATTCTTTGAATGCTGTAAGTAGTAATGTGAACGACCTCTTGACTACTTGGTCACGTTCCACATCTCACGATTTTCTTTCCCTCACAAGGCCCATTTATCCACTGGTCTATATCATCATATGGCGTTTCTATATATTTGGCCAATACTCCCATCTCTTCTTTAAACTCTTTAAACCTCACATTTTCTTTTAATCTGATCTTTATTCTTTATGTGTACTTTTACGTGGGTTCATGATCCTCGCTTTATATCTTTAAGCTCAAGTGCTACTTTGTTTTATGAGCTCTCTTATATGTAAATACATCATTGGTGTTAACACTCTTATGTAGTTCCATAGTGTTCCAGACATGATCTAATAGATTTGAGATCTTATTATCCAGGACCTTTACTACCTTGCAGTTTGGCGTCCCAAACTATATGGTTTGGTACCTTACATGTTTAGCTGGCCAACCTTATCTCTCTATCTGGACTGGTTTCCTTTGAACTGAGATTTGTATCATTCTATACACCTTTCATTTCTTTCCGAGGTTTCTTATCTTTTGGAACTTATTGGTCTATCTTGTATAGACACTGTAGCAACTTGATTGTGTCTCTTAGGACATCAAATTCCTGGTGCTAAGCTGGTATGACTTAGTCATTCTTTTCTTTTCGGGTCAATATGTCTGGCTTCTAGTTCTGCTAGCTTTTGTATCATTTGATCACATTCTTTGGACGTCTTAAATCATATTTTCTAGTCCGAGGATCTTGCCAAGACAATGATGGTAAATACTATTCTATTTCTCTTATTCTCTTTTACCAGATTATTTCTTTCTCCCCCTGATGTTGGATAGTCGGATTCATCAGTCATGCGATCCGTGTACCTGGCCATAATTTGATCACCCATATTTGGCACAAGGTCTCTTAAAAAACGTGGGAGAAAGACATGTTCCTATCCAACTTATATTCCCAATCTTTTTCTCATCCTCTTCTAAGGTTCCATCCTAGACGGCACATATGTATGTGGTGGTTTATTCAAAATCTCTTAGGATTGTATATGTCTGGTTTATGACCCGTATTCATTCTGAGATGGGATTATCTATCCTCACTTATATGGCCTGATGCATATTAACCTTACACATGTAAATCCTTGTGTCCCCAACCATTAGGTTGTGGCCTTTGTAGTATAAAGAATTCGGCCAAGTCTTACTATGGTCATAGACCATGTCACACGGATTTGTAGTATGTTCATGGATCACAGTTTGTCCTCATTCCCCCTCATGGACATACTATAATCACGTGGTACTTGGGACAATAGAGCCTAATGAGTTTCCCTTGTGTACATGTTACACAACGTGAGATTTTATGGGATAATTCTTTGTGCCTTTTGCAATATGTGCATCAATTTTTAAAGACCTGGATGGCTAATCCAGTCATGCGATAAAGTGTATAAAATTTCGTGGGTATACAGGTTACCATGGCCTTTGCCTTTATCATACTGATCCTTGGCAAAGTCTAGATCAGTAGAGTATGTAGGTATAGTCTTGACCACTTTCTTATAAGGCCTTAGGCGATTTTCTTATAATCTGAAAGGAACTTTTGTTTCCTTTGCCCATTGGTTCAATGTGGAAACCATTCATGCTCAAGTCTTTATAACTCAATGGGTCTTTTATTGGGTGAATAAATTCGTGCCCCTTTAGGCAATGCCATGGTCTATAATAGACTGACTATCCTTTTGTTAAGTTTTCATTGTCATTTATCAATCAAGAAATCATCAAGCAAATCAAACATGATAACTAAAAACAACTCTTATTATTGCTATAAAATTGTAAATGACAAGCAAATCAAAGCAAAACATAAAACATAAAATCAGAATGTCGAAATCTCGTTTCTTTAGTCAATGTATAAGCCGGCCTCACAATCCATATATTTCCACACTGCTTCCTTGGATTCCTCCTTATCATTTTTAGCCTCATTGGCTTTAGGAGGTCTCATCTCACTGTTTCGTTGCTCAATGTATCTTTTCTGAAATTTTTCAAATCTGCTAATGGTATCTATAACTTTCTACTCTCTTTGCTCAGTTGCCAATAGGCATGACAGTAGGTAATTATAGGTGGTGAAACCCTTAGCCTTATGTGATAACAACAGATCCTTTGGATGGAATGTGCAATAGGTTTTATATAGTAAATCCTCATTTGTTACCACTTCACCACATAGTTCAAGACTATAGGCGATTTTCATCAGAGCAGAATTATATTCGTCCACAGATTCAAAATCGTGGAACCTGAGAATCTTCCATTCATTTATGGCTTTTCGCCATAATGCCATTGAGTATCTGGAATTTAGTTTTGTCCAAAGGTCACAAGGATCCTCAATATTTAAGTACTGATCTCTCAGATCCTCAGTGAGATGATAGCGCATAATTGTTATGGCTCTATGCTTTTCACTTTCAATTGCATTATTGCCATCAATAATACATTTCCCGAGTCCTCTAGACTTCAGGGCAACTGAAGTGTTCATTACCCATTCTAGATAATTATCTCCAGAGAGATTTAGGGCAGCATAATCCAAAGGCTCAAATTTTGACATATTATTAATCAGTTCAAGATGCAACCGAGTCAATAAAATCAATGCATACGGTTTCACAAGTCTCTCGACCAAACAATTAACTACTCAACCATGGTGCGAGAAAAACAAGTATGCGAGGTCTATATGATGCTTTAGGCCACACGACCTTATAAAATTGTGATGCAACAACCCTAGAGGTCGGATTTTATATCTGAATGCAATCAAAGCATCAATCATAACAACAATCATATTCAGGCCCATTTTTAATCAATTTGAGACCAGGTCAATAATTCTTATGTTTTACTTTTCTTAAAACATTTAGTATGGTCAAGCAATCAGAATAATAATGCAAGTATCATCAGATCATATTAGGGTTTCAAGGCCCATTTTTTTTCGGTTTGATTTTATCAATATCAAGCTTTACAAAAGAATTAAATCAGATCAATCAGTCAATTTTAGCAATTCTATAGCAATTCTAACAGTAAAAGGAATTTTTCCAGCAAGTAGAAAAGGAAATTTCAGGAAAAAAGAAATTTTCTACTTTTAGCAAAAAGGAAATTCACAATTCTGGACAGATTATGGTTTTAATCAAAACTAGCAATTTTCCTAATCAGTTCATTCGATATTCAAACAATTAATCACAATATGAAAACTAGTTTATCAATCAATTTATGCAAGAAGAAAAATTAGGGTTTTCAGCAATTTAACAATTTTAAGATCAAATTCGATTCTAAACAGTTCTATTTACTCAAACAATCATCAAAGATAATTCAAGGTTTTAATCTAGCAACCTCAGATACATCAAAATCAATCAATCAAAACAGTCGGATCAATTTAGGTTTTTGATATTTCAGATTTTCAAAACATCATAAAGGAAACGGATCATATAATTTAGATTTAGGGTTTCAATGCCCTTACTGATCAATCAATGTTCTAGCAACCCTAACAGCCACTGATCTATCGACTTAACATGAAAACAATCTAACCAAAACTTAGTTCCATATGTTAGGGTTTCTATTATCCTTGATTAGGGTTCTTCAAATTTTAATGGTTCAGATCTTTATTAATCAACCAAATACAGTGTTGGTTCTTTTAAGTTTCGAGTTTTACCTTTAGAAACTTATGGAGTGTAGATTTGGACCACAAAAGAGAGAAGGAGGCCGCGAGCTGATCGTTCTTCGAGTCGGGTCGCGGACGGGCTGCTTGCTTGGTCGGATCACAAACAGGGAAGAAGGAGAACGTCTGGTTTACTTGATCACGTGTAGAAAAAGCTAACTCCAAGAGAGAGAGAGAGCTCGGATTTGGGTTAGAAAAACGATTAGGGTTCCAAAGCAAATCGGCGACGCGTACTGTAGCAGATCGTGACGGCGCGTCAGTGATCGGATCGACAAGCGGTTTGCAGCGTCTGATTTGTCTCGGCGATAGCTTCAATTTGATATATTGCTCGTCGTCTGGTTTCTCACGGTTTGGGAGAACGATCTCTTTGAAGTTCCGCCGGAATTAGGGTTTTGTGATATTCAGCTGAGTTTAAGGAATTTCGTGGGGGCTTAGGGTTAGAGGATATCGTGCTGATAACGTATTATAAAATAGATGCTGTGTAAGCTTTTTATTACTCATGACCAGAGGTCTATATTTATACAACTATTAGACCGTCTTATTTAGACCGTCATAAGAGAAAATGAAATCCTATTCCTAATAGGAATAGGAAATAATACTTATCCTAAATACATATGGAAAATGATAAACATCAAGTATAGATAAATGTAAACTTTCATTCGCCTAAGTCATTAGCGAATGAGCCAGATGGATAGCTGATGGGCCGGACGGTTTGGGCCTGATATGGGTCGATCACCACTTGGTTTATAACAAATATACGCTATTGGAGCTGGAATTAACGCGGCTGCTGGTACCAGACTTGCCCTCCATTGGATCCTCGTTAAGGAATTTAGATTGTACTCATTCCAATTACCAGACTCGAAGAGCCCGGTATTGTTATTTATTGTCACTACCTCCCCGTGTCAGGATTGGGTAATTTGCGCGCCTGCTGCCTTCCTTGGATGTGGTAGCCGTTTCTCAGGCTCCCTCTCCGGAATCGAACCCTAATTCTCCGTCACCCGTTACCACAATGGGTGGCCACTATCCTACGATCGAAAGTTGATAGGGCAGAAATTTGAACGATGCGTCGCCAGCACTAAGCCATGTGATCCGTCGATTTATCATGAATCATCAGAGCAACGGGCAGAGCCCACGTCGACCTTTTATCTAATAAATGCATCCCTTCCAGAATTCGGGGTTTGTTGCACGTATTAGCTCTAGAATTACTACGGTTATCCGAGTAGTAGTTACCATCAAACACACCATAATTGTTTTAATGAGCCATTCGCAGTTTCACAATCTGAATTCGTTCATACTTACACATGCATGGCTTAATATTTGAGACAAGCATATGACTACTGGCAGGATCAACCAGGTAGCTTTCATAAATCAGGGAAAGACCACGTCATATTCCCGCAAACACATGGAAAGTGGGAACAGACGCAGACTTGACCGTCATCTTTTGTCCGGAGACAAACGTGCTTAGCGGGACAGTATTTCTTCGAATCACCGCCATAATCTTTCCGCAACCGAGATCTCAGCAAACAACTTATTCACCTTTGCAAACGATGCATAAATTATGCAAAGACGCAAGGATCACAAGTGCCGGCTTATGTGTTCACAACTTCCCAAGTGAAGGAGATGCCGCAAACAAAATTTTAAGCAAAGTTTAATAATTCCTTCTAGATAGGTACGCAACATATGCCCCTGATCAGTTCAAACAAGCATAACTATGCTAGTGAAGAAAATGAGAAGGATAGTTGGTCTGTTGTTGGGTGCGCGAGCACAGAGCCTACAAACACTAGCTATCCAATCACCACTCATACGCCACACGTTCAAATGCCCCGCTAACATCAATCTTTCCAACCACTCTCAAGATGTAATCAAAAGAGCAGCTAGAAGACGGATGAAACCAGGCCATGACCACACAAGCGCGAAAATTTGAGGTTAGGGGCTAAACGGTCCGCCGGAAAATTTGACAGAAAAGTTGCCGTAAAATTCGCCAGAGACAGTCCTGCCATCGGACCTCAGCCCAACCATCGATCGTGTAGGACCGAGAAGTCGGACATACCCATTCGGACTCCCACCTTCAGCGTAGGCACAGAAGAGTGCCTACCCTTTATATAGACAAAACACTTTTTTTCAGTCTGTCACCATTAGACATTGGTTGTGTTACGGGAGTATTTTTAATGTAAAAAAACAAATACATCGAATTTGAATCTGATTTTTTTGTATGCTTCATAAGAATGGTTAAAGCTATTTTCTGGTAAAGTTTCATAATTTTCTTTTGCTGTTAACCATGTCTTTTGCATGCTACAAGGTTCGGGGTTTCGTGGCCTTAACGGATGTGTATAGCAACTTTTGATCAACACTTGACATCTGAAACTCTTTGTTGACATATTTTTGATGTTTCCTTTCAGAAAACGTTTTTCAAAAATATTAATTTTTGGCTTCTCGGGTGATTTTGGCTATCCGTGGGTGATTTTGGCCCACGTGGGCTGTCTGTCAGTACATATTTCAGCACACTTGACCTTCCCATGGACTGTTAGTGTACTGATTTTTGCCCAGGAGGACTTTCTAGTACACATATCAGCACGCTGGCCCTTCCAGTTGACTGTTCGTCTTCTGAACTCATATCAGCACGCTTGCCCTGTCTGTCAGTACACATAT
>NC_063451.1:9587475-9594975 GCF_020379485.1 Brassica napus | reverse complement strand
TCCCAGGAATCACCCCAGTCTGAAACACATGCTCGCAACATATCTTCCAACGTCTGGATCGTACGTTCCGACTGTCCATCAGTCTGTGGGTGATAGGCGGTACTCATGTTTACTCTTGTTCCTAAAGCTTTTTGGAAAGCTTTCCAGAAATACAATGTAAACCTTGGATCCCTATCCGATACTATACTTGCCGGCACACCATGTAGTCGGACGATCTCGTCAATGTATATACGTACAATCTGATTGACCCCATCTGACTTCTTGATAGCCAGAAAGTGTGCTGATTTGGTTAGGCGATCCACCACAACCCAAACCGCATCTTTCTTATTCCCTGTGGTAGGGAACCCAGTCACAAAGTCCATTGTGATGTGATCCCATTTCCATTCCGGAATAGGCAAGCTTTGCAATAACCCACTAGGCACTTGATGTTATGCTTTGATGAGTTGGCAAGTGGAACATCTAGCCACCCACTCAGTGACATCTGCCTTCATACGGATCCAATGATAGAACTGCTTATGGTTCTGGTACATCTTGGTAGCACCAGGATGAACCTAGAATCTGGATTTATGAGCTTCCCTCATAATTTCTTCCTTTAGACTTCTATCATTAGGAACACTGATCCGACCATTGACTAGGATGGTACCATCCTTTGCAGTCTGGTAGTCAGTCATGTCATTCTGAGCAACCTTGTTCAGGTTCTCGTCTTGACCTTGAGCCAACCGAATTCGGGTGAGCAGGTTGGCCTGATTGACCGCCTCTAATCCGAGTGGTTTAAACTCTTTGGTCGTTGCGTTCAACCGTAGGGCACGGACGGTACCGTCCAGGTCGTCCGCTTCTCGTTTGGCTGATACATCGGCCCTTCTCCGGCTCAAGGCATCTGCTACCAGATTACCCTTTTCCGGATGATAGGTGATATCCAAATCATAATCAGCCACAAACTCCATCCACCTTCTCTGCCTTAAGTTTAAATCAGGCTGGGTGAATATATACATCAGACTCTTATGATCCGTAAGTATCTGAACCTTGGCACCATACAAGTATGATCGCCAAATCTTTAAGAGGAACACTACCGCAGCCATTTCGAGGTCATGGGTGGGGTAGTTTCCCTCATATTTTCGCAACTGCCTCTACATATAGGCGATGACTTTCCCATGCTGGGTTAATACGCAACCTAGTCCAGTTATGGACGCGTCCGTATAAACCACATATGGTTGGTTCGCCTCTGGAAGAACCAGAATGGGTGCGCTAGTCAGCATGTCTTTAAGTGCGGAGAAACATTTCCCACACTCCTCAGACCATGTGAACTTAACGTCCTTCCCGGTCAACCGCGTCATAGGCTGAGCCAAGCTTGTGAATCCTTTCACAAACTTTCTATAGTAACCTGCCAGCCCTAAGAAGCTTCTGACTTCCATGGCACTGCGTGGTCGGGGCCAATCCTTGATTGCCCTGATCTTCTCTGGATCCACTGAGACGCCCTGGCCGGACACAATGTGGCCGAGAAACCCAATGCTCTTCTGCCAAAAACTGCATTTACTGAGTTTAGCATAGAGCTTGTGTTCCCGTAATCGTTCCAGCACGACCCTCAGGTGTTTCCGATGAGATTCCTCATCCTTGGAGTAAACTAGGATATCATCAATGAAGATGATCACTGATTCATTCAAGAAATCTCGGAACACGCTGTTCATCATTTTCATGAATGCAACAGGCGCATTGGTCAGACCAAATGGCATAACCACAAACTCGTAGTGGTCGAACCTGGTCCAAAATGATGTCTTTCTAATATCATTTGTCTCTATAGGGATCTGATGATACTCCGAGGCCAAATCAATCTTAGAAAACCTCTTGGCTCCTTTGAGTTGATCCAACAACTCGTCTATTATGGGCAACAGGTACTTGTTCTTCACAGTAACCCTGTTCAACCCTCGATAGTCAATACACAGACGCATGTTACCATCCTTCTTTTTCACAAAGAGGACTGGTGCACCCCAAGGGGAGGTACTTGGTCGTGCGAACCCCTTGTCTAGCAATTCTTCTAATTGCTTCTTTAGCTCGGCCATCTCGGCCGGAGCCATTTGATACGGACCCTTGGACAGCAAAGCTGTTTTCGCTGTCCAAGAGTCCTAGTTCAATCGTAAATGGATCCGACCTATCAGGGGGGACACCCTGTAGCGAACGTAACACATCTGGGAACTCAGACACCAACGGTTCCTCAGATAGATCTTTTTGATCAACAAACTTGCCGCGCTCCATAGTGGTAATTGTGGTCAAATATGCTTCACAACCCCGTCTAAGCATCCGTTCTGCTCGGATTGCTGACACCACTACTCTATCCAGAGTCGGACTCATATTCAGACTTCGGTACTGGATCGGGTGAGGTCCAGTCTCCAACCATACACATCCTCTGTGTCAGTCGAGAGTGGCCCGATACTTTCCCAACCAATCGATGCCTAGGATCACATCGTGATTCTGTAGGCTCGATATGATCAGATCTACAAGCAGATTTTTCCCCTGGATCATCACCAGGATATTAGTCATGAGCCATAGTGAGTGCATGATTTGCCCACCGGTCGCCCTCATTAGTCTCGAATTATCCCCAGAAAAGAGGCAGAAAAGACCCTTCCCAACCAGTTCCGGACTCACAAAACTATGTGTAACCCCTGTGTCGAAAAGCACGTGGTTTTCAACACCACCAATCATGAGGGTCCCTATAAGAGACCCACATCAGAATCCCCTAGCCACTCTAGGTTCCAGACCAAGCATTCTATTACATGTAAACAGATAAATTCAGAAAATTACCAGAGATCGAATCAAACGATCCAGAAGCGCCGTCGTCACGGGACAGCTCATACACCCTTGGTGTTGTGGTCGGCCTGCTCTGAGTCGACTTTCCCGTGTCTCCACGACCCTTCCCTTGTCCTCCTTGCCACTTGGGAAATTCACTTAGGAAATGTACACTTTGGCCCCAATGGAAACAAGTCCAAGAGCCGCTTCCACTGGATTGGCCCTGAGCCCGGCTTGGTCGGGTGCAGTCTCGGATCGAATGATCCATGCTGCCACAACGCACGCAAGCTCCCATGGCTTTCCAGCATTCACCTGGATGGTTCTTACCACATTTGGGACATTCAGGTCATCCACTAGAGGCTTTGCCTCCGTCAACCTGGTCCCACTTCCTCTTTCGGTCGTTAGTCTTACCCGTCGGGACAGACTGCGACCTTTCCTCGGCCAAGTTAGACTCCAAAAGAGCTACTCGTTCAACTAGCTCACCAACGGTGCTGAGGGTGCGGAACGAGCAGTGGGTTCTCAGCTCCGGCCATAGGCCTCGAATGAACCGACGAACCTGGACTGTCTCGTCCTCGAGTTCCCTTCCAACAAACTGTCTGAGTCGGTTGAACTCATCTTCATACTCTCGTACGGCCCTGCGGCCTTGGGTAAGGTCTAGGAATCTACCTTCCAGTCGGTCCCAAGCCTCAGCAGGAAAGTATTTGCGGTTGAATTCATCTTCAAAATCAGCAAAACTCTGGAGACTTCCATTGGTGCGCTTGTCCACAACCAGCCACCAATTATGTGCGTCCCCTTCTAGGAAGTGAACCGCAATGTCTCTCTTGTAATCCTCTGGACAGCGAGTAGAGCTGCTACCTGGGAAATGCTTCGTCCCTAGATGGGAAAGGTGCTGAAGCAAGCTCAGATAGTCTACCTTTTTCCCGGTCCTTTCTGGTGGATCAATCTCGATCACCTCGACCGTTTCCACAACTGAACCATTGGCGTTAGGGGTGGTCATAACCATAGGTGTAGTTTGGCCAACCCAGGAGTTCACTAATGGCGTGAACAGTTGAGCCATAGCCGCCACCTGAGTCCCCATTACCTTCATGGCCTCTAACAAGTCCTCTTTGGACAGTGTTGCGGGTACGTTTTCCGTACCATCGGCCAATTTCTCACGCTGGTCACCATCCCGGTTAGCGTTCGAGGATTCCACTTCCTCCTCACGCTCCTGATGTTGCTGACCATCCTGTTACGTACCTGTAAGGTTAGCTGGGTCAGTTGGTAACCCACCTCCGGTGTTAGTCTCAACCGGATCGATTGGTAACCCGGACAGATTAGCTCCGTCCCTGGCCCCTTGACTTGACTGACCAGCCGTTCTCTTACTCTTTTGGACCTTTCCCGATTTGCTTTTTCCAGCTTAAAGATTCCAGACATTGTTAGTACGAAATATACTCAACATAGACAAAACTGTTATAAACCAGATTGTGGATGGCTCATAACCAAGAGATTATGATTTGTAATCTTTCCATTATATCTATGACGGTGTAATCTCCTATGTAAGGAACCTCTATGTTATGCATAAAGATAGACTTTTCCATTTTTTTTATAAAACGTTATCAGCATGAAACTCTAAATCCCTAAGCTAATACCCAAATCAAAAAACCCTAAAACCCTAACCCTAGCTGGCAATCCGACGAACCCTAAACCTCGATCGCGTCTCTTCTTCCCGCATCTGTTCCAGCTCGCGTCCCCGATCAGCTTCAGCCCAAGGCGTTCCTGATCATAGCTCAGACGTTTGCGACCCGAGAGCAGGTCCAGCACGCGACCTCTTCCTCGTTCGCGACAGCATCAGACAGCTTGCATCCAACGATCAAGGCATTCCCGATCAAGCAACAAAGGAAGTCCGCGACCCGATAGAAGCGACTCCATCCATTCCAACTCGCGTCCCGTTCGTGTCCAGCTCGCGTCTCAACTCCTTTGGTTGTCCGATTCAACAATCATCTAAGGTTAAAAGGTAATTCAAAACCTAAGAACCCATAATCGAACATGGATTGATTGATAAAGAATGAAACTCTAAAACCCTAATCTTTATGAATCAAAACTATAGGGTAATAGATAAAAAATCCTAATTGAGTAAATCGAAGCTCTAAACGTTCGATACCCCAAACCCTAAATCATGTTCCTCCATGATTAAAACCCCAAATCGGTTTTTACAAGTTAAAATCTGATAAACCCTAACCCTATATCTATAAACCCTAAATAATATAAGTATCAAAATTAATTATACTATAATTATCAAATCACATTTTAAAACCCTAATCGAATATTTTGAAATCAAAACTGTTTTCGGTTTTGATCATTGAGGTTTTAAATCTGATTGAATCTGATGCTATGTTGCTAGAATTGTTTGACCGTTAAATTGATAGATTTATTTTCTCATCCTGCTTGGTTAATTGTTCATCTAATTTAAAATTGTTTAAACCGACCAGCCTGTTAAAAAATTGATTGAATCCGATAGGTTGCTAGTTCAGACCATTGGGTCGGGTCCGGGCAGTTACCGGGCCGGTTGGTTGGCCAAGGATGGCTATGGGCCGGTGGGCTCTTGGGATTGAGCCAGGGGCTTGGGTAATCAATGAGGGCTTCAGTGTGACTTCTCTAGGAGTGGATAAGCAGGCTCAGGACGTCTGGTAACTGCCATTGGCGAATGGGTGTGATCTGGACCATTGATTAAATCAATGGCCAGAAATGATACCGAAAGGGTGCAACCTTTGGAAATGTAACTGCCCCTTCTCCTATATAAGGAAGGAAAGTCCGTGCCTTTGCAGGCAGGCCAGGGCTTCCTCCTACACCCTGAAACACAAAGAAAAACAGAGAAAAGACAGAGAGTTGGTCGGATTCAACATCCATGACCAAGAGTGGTTTGAAGGCCATAAAGAGGCAGTTTTGGGAGAGATCAAAAGGGAAGTTATGAAGGACCCTTTGATGGGTTTTGATTCGTGTTAATAACACCCATAGCATCCTCCAGTGCCTGAGAACACACGCAATTAGTCAGGGAAGAAGTGGGATGGCCGGATTCCACTTCCTAAGGACAAGATAGCCTTAACGGGAGAGGTGCGTGGGAAGGCAGTTTCATGGGAGATAGGATGATGGTGTTTGATCATGGATGATCACGCCCTAGGCTTCCTCTATGTCTTGGGAACACACAAAAATATCCAGGAGAGAAGGGAGAAGGCCGGACTCAACTCTCAATGGCATGGACAGCCTTGAAGGCGGATGCAGTGCAGAAATCGGTTTCATGAGAGTTCAAAGGAAGAGATGAGCGACCCTTGCATGGATCTTATCATTACTGTACGTATATGATAAGGGCTTGATAAGACATGATGGAGGCGTGCTTTGGAGGAGCATGGGCGTCCATGATAAGGACGGCACATGATCTAGTCAGATCATGTATAAGGTAATCAGTTTATGATTACTTTCCGGTTTATGTTTATGTCTCTTGTAGAATCGGTCCTGGCCAAGCATGGCACGCCCTTGAAGACTACATATATTGTGAAGTGATCTAAGGATCCAGTAGTTGAGGAAGGGGCCGGATCATAGTTGGTACAACTCGTCCATATAGTGTGATGGACGGATGCAATGCATCGGCCATACTATATGGGGCGGGACATGGGAACTTGGTTTGTGTTGATCACAGCCTGATCCATCAGAGTGTGATCTATGGATGGGTATGATTGGCCATGATCATAGACCAGGGTTGAAGAGTCGTGACCTTTCAGTAAGGTTGTTATCCATGATAGTTAACCGAGTAAACATAAAAGGCCAGTTTGGGTCGGGGCAAGCAAACTGAGGACGAACCGGCGTTAAGGGAAACCGGGTCGGGGCATTTCACAGAGCCCGCATCGACCTTTTATCTAATAAATGCATCCCTTCCAGAAGTCGGGGTTTGTTGCACGTATTAGCTCTAGAATTACAACGGTTATCCGAGTAGTAGTTACCATCAAACAAACTATAACTGATTTAATGAGCCATTTGCAGTTTCATAGTCTGAAATCGTTCATACTTACACATGCATGGCTTAATCTTTGAAACAAGCATATGACTACTGGCAGGATCAACCAGGTAGCATTCATAAATCAGGGCAAGACCACGTCATATTCCCGCAAACACATGGAAAGTGGGAACAGACGCATACTTGACCATTATCTTTTCTCTGGAGACAAACGTGCTTAGCGGGACAGTATTTCTTCGAATCACCGCCATAATCTTTCTGCAACCGAGATCTCAGCAAACAACTTATTCACCTTTGCGGACGATGCATAAATTGTGCAAAGACGCAAGAATCACAAGTGCCGGCTTTTGTGTTCACGACTTCCCCAATGAAGGAGATGCCGCAAACAAAATTTTAAGCAAAGCTTAACAATTCCTTCTAGATAGGTACTCAACACAGGCCCCTGATCAGTTCAACAAGCATAACTATGCTAGTGAAGAAACTGAGAAGGATAGTTGGT
This sequence comes from Brassica napus, assembly GCF_020379485.1. NCBI lineage: Eukaryota > Viridiplantae > Streptophyta > Magnoliopsida > Brassicales > Brassicaceae > Brassica > Brassica napus. Next base: position 9,587,707 of record NC_063451.1, on the reverse strand, counting down.
CTGTAGTTGGGTGCGCGAGCACAGAGCCTACAAACACTAGCTATCCAATCACCACTCATACACCGCACGTTCAAATGCCCCGATAACATCAATCTTTCCAACCACTCCCGAGATGTAATCAAAAGAGCAGCTGGAAGACGGATGAAACCAGGCCAGGACCACCCAAGCGCGAAAATTTGAGGTTGGGGGCAAAACAGTCCGCCAGAAAATTTGCCAGAAAAGTTGCCGGAAA
>NC_063451.1:9549975-9584975 GCF_020379485.1 Brassica napus | reverse complement strand
TTTCCGTGGGTTGCGCATGGTCCGACAGTCTGTACGCGCCGTATACCATAGTAAGCACATCGCGAACCATCGCTCAGTACGCAGCCCACCTTACACGATTCAACTCAGCCGCACACACCTCTACTCGACTCTCAGACGATCGGATTAGGACCCGACCAGCCCTTCTCCGCAAAACTCAGTGTCTCTCCGGTCAGTTTTCCCTTTGTCTCCCTCCGGCATCATCAGTATGATCTGATCAACATTCAGATCAGGCGGAGTCGCATAACAGACAGACCCGCGGCCATATCTGAGACTCCGATCAGCCTTCTGGCCATCTCTCCCTCTTTCCGATCTGTTTTCCTCTCTCTCGGCTCTTTTTCTCTCGTTTCTGTCCAGAACCCGTGTGGAAAAAGTGTCCCCGTCCTTGTTCCCCGAAATTCCCCATAAAAGGAATGTTTTGGGCGGTTTCCTCCCCAACCGTCAGTTTCATAACCGCCCCGCGCGTCCCTTCCAGTCCGTAACCGTCCTAGACGGTTTCTCTCTCGGCCAACTGCTTTGACGGTTTCTCCGTAACTCCCTTAGCAGTTCCCGAACCCATAAACCGTCCCAGTCAGTTAAGTGGTCCGACAACCACTCAGTAACCGCTCTCGGTAACCTCCAGATACTGTTCCCACCATTTTCCTTGGCTAATCAGTTCATGTTCAGCTCAGTATCTGTTCCTGTCACAACGTATACCAGTCGGTCCACACGTTGACTAACTGATCTCGGATGACAAGTCCAGCTGCCTTGTATGAATCCGTCCAGCTTAGTCCGACAAGCTCAACTGCTATGTTCGGACAGACATTATCGTCTTAATCTGATCAGTACTATCCATATGTAATGTCTAACATGTGTATCCCGTCTGATCAGTCCGACCTTGGACTGATCCAGTTCAGACAGCGGGATGGGGATGCTACAACTCTCCCCCACTTGGAATGAATTTGTCCTCGAATTCCGCAGTTAATAAAACTTTGTTCTATCCAATCAGAACAGTCTCTGTTGGGGTCGAAAACGGTTACGACGAAGTTAACGTCGAAATCCCCGAAGAAGAAAAATTCTTCGACAAATACTTTTTCAAAATAGATTCTTCTTTACGAAAAGATTTGCGGAAGAAACGTGAATCATCGGACAAGAGCTCGAGAAGGATCGTTACGCAACGACCAAACACATGCTCCGCTCGGTCGCTACGTAGCGATCGAGTTCGAGCCAAAGCTCAGTCGCTACATAGCGACCAAACGTCCATTCCGCTCGGTCGCTACGTAGCAACCGAACGTTTGCTCGGTCGCTCCGTAGCGACCGAGCTCGAGCCGGAGCTCAGTCGTTACGTAGCGACCGAGCGTTTGCTCGGTCGCTACGTAGCGACCGAGTTCGAACCAAAGTTTTGTCGCTATGCAGCGACCGAGCTCTTCCGAAACGTCGATACGACATCAGTCCATGCATTCTCGTCTACCCTTCGATGCTATCTCCCAAATACTGTAGCGAAACCATCTCACGTACCCCCCCATTTCTAAGATTATCAATCAAACTTTACCGCAAAAACCGCGGATAGTTCATTCTTTATCGAAAGAAGCCGTAATAAATGCTTAGAGTCGAAAGACGGCCCAAAGGGACCTAAGACATGACTCGAGGCCCAACTTACGATTTTTTAACAAACAGCCCGTAAACCGCTTGTCGGTTTACGCTTGGTTCGCAAGGGAAGATAAATGTCAAGTTTCCGCGGATAAATACAAAATTTTGAAGATAATTACGAAGATCGGAAAAAATGGAATATCTCCATTTTTATGCTATGGCGGCTTAAGGGCAGAAGAGGAAAAGCGTAAACCGACCTTGGAGCCAGTATATAAGGGGTCCTAGGCAAGAGGCATGAGGGAGGGACTTTTCACAGCAAACTTAGCACTTAGAGCAATTAGGCAACTTTCCGTTTTTGTTATTTTGAGCTGCGACTCAATTAGGTTTAGCCGTCTTAGGGTTGCTAGAACTAGGAATCTCGCCGACAGCTCTCGAGCCCAGGCTTATACCTTGTTGTAAACGCTCATACGCAAATCCGGAATAAGACTTCTTTTTGCTCTCTTCTTACGATTTTTATACTTCTTCGTTGTCATTGTCGTGTTCTGATTTGCTTGGCGTGTGGTATTAGCAGATATGCGGGACCTCTGGGAAATTAGTGTTTTCCTAGTTTCCTTATTTAAACGGAAATCGACAGTGCGAATTTCGGTTCCCACAGTTTGGCGCTAGAAGGAGGGGGGGGGGTACGGATCAATCTAACTCTCAACCACATCACGCTAAACCAGACATGTCAACTGACGACATAGATAACGTGCAGACTCCTCTTAACGGAGGCAGCGGCACTGATCTCCACACTCCCGCAGCGGACGTATCCGCGGCCAACGCACCAGCCAACGCCGCGGCGCTCGAGGAGTTTAAAAAGATGTTCGCCACCTACGACAAAAGGTCGGAAGAACATGATAAGCTCGTGAGCACCTTGACCAACCAAGTTGGAACTTTAACGGCAAGGACTCGAGCAATCCGCCCCCGTGGAACCACTAAAGTCCGCGGGAAAAGACTCGACTTTGCAACCCCACTCAACAGGCCTGGAACCGCCCAGGAAAGACCTTCCGGTCAAAACCCTAGCGAGAAGTCTCCCATCGAAAAGGGTAACTACGAAAGCCCTCTGCCTCCCGCGAAGGTTTCGGAGGACAACGGAGTCGAGCAAGTCGACCTGGATCCTAGCGATGTCTCCAACAATACTGATGAGGACGCCGATAGACATCCAAGAAGGACCGAAAGCCGTTTCACTTGGGAAAGCTCTCCGTTCGACAAACCAATGACAGAAGAGGAGGAAATCCTCTATTGGAACGAACAGGTAGAGCTGGCTGAAAAAAAAACCGAGCTCACTCGCAGTAAACGCTGACAAGCGCAGAAATCTACTGACGAGACGTCGGATATACGCGATCTTCGTGCCTATATAACCAAGACTGCGGCATAAGTGAGAGTCGTAAAATCCCAAATCCATCACGTTACGAGCGCGGCCCCCGAGATCGACAGACTGCTGGAAGGGGCTCGGAAGACCCCTTTCACCGCTCGCATCTCAGATACAAGGGTATCCGATCCAGGAAAAATCAAAGTACCGAAGTATGATGGTACGACCGATCCGAGAGCGCACCTTCAGGCTTTCCACATCACGATGGGAAGAGCGAGGCTGAAGGACGGCGAGAGAGACGCCGACTACTGCCGCCTGTTCGTCGAGAATCTAGAAGGAGCAGCCCTCGAATGGTTCGCGCGCCTTAAGCGAAACTCTATCGGGAGTTTCTGGCAGCTTGCCTTGGAATTTCTCAAGCAATTCTCTATGTTCATAGATAGAGAAACTTCCGATGTCGATCTCTGGAGTCTATCCCACAGGGAAGAGGAACCCCTCCGTGAGTTCTTCAGCCGGTTCAAGTTGGTAATTTCCAGGGTCAGCGGGATAAGCGACAAGGTGGCCATCGATGCGCTCAGAAAAGCGCCCTGGTACAAGTCGAAATTCAGAAAATGGATATCCCTCGAAAAACCGTGGACGATCCAAGACGCCCTCCACAAGGCGACGGACTACATCATGATCGAGGAATAAATGAAAATCTTATCGCAGAAGCAAAATCCTCAAAAGATGTGGACCCAAAAACGAGGAAGAAACACCCTCGTAATGACAAGTATGTCCATCACGAGGGGGAAGAACTCCAAGGAGGGCATAATTACACAATCGGATCAGACCAGGGCCGAACCACGGGTAATACGTGGACTTGCAACCAAGGATATGATGAAAACACCTTCAACGAGTTCCACCAATCCCGAGGACACTCCGCGACTAACTGCAAGGTCTTGGGAGCAAGGCTGGCCGCTAAGCTACTAGCCGGAGAACTTCGGAAGTGACCAGCGTGAAAGATCTCATCCTCGAGACCGATTGCCCCCCGAAGCCAGACAGAAATCTTCCCGCAGAGAGATCTCCCCAAAGAAACCAATCTAGGGATAAACGCGGCAGGAGGCCAGACGACAAAGGGAACGATAACAATCGTCGTAGAGTCAACATGATCATCGGAGGATCGCAATTCTGCAACGATACGGTTTCGGCCATAAAGGCTTACCAGCGGAAGGCGGAGTCAAGCGCGAACTGGCCTACATGGTCTCCTACCCGAGACGATCATAATTGCTCAATCACCTTCACAAAGGAGGACGCCGGCGGGATTGATCACCCTCACTGCTATCCGCTCGTCATAGACCTCGTCATACGAGATCTGGAAGTCGGAAGAGTACTCATTGACACGGGAAGCACGGTCAATGTAATCTTCAGCGACACTCTTAATCGGATGAGCATCAAACTCGGAGAAGTAACTCCAACTCCGAAACCGCTCACATGCTTTTCTGGCGAAGTATCGATGACCCTCGGATCGATTCAGCTACCTGTCATGGCCAAGGAGGTGACAAAAGTCGTAGAGTTTGCTGTAGTTGATCATCCTGCCATCTACAACGTGATCATGGGAACCCCGTGGCTCAACGCTATGCAAGCCATTCCATCGACGTACCACCTGGGCGTCAAATTCCCGACCCCAAACGGAGTCGCAGCTATCTGGGGATGTCAGAAACAGTCGCGACTGTGCTTCCTCGCAGAACACAAGTTAAGACAGATGACAACCTCTGCAACGGAAAATCGCAAATGCACAAAGATCGATAAATCTTCGACCAACAAAGTTTCGAGAAAAGACGATTTCACATCGTCTGCCGACACTACAACTCAACCGGAACATCCGGAAGAGAACACTGACCCTGCCACGATCATCTCGATCAAGGCGGTCAGCACGGCGACAACCGCCGAGTGAAAACGCTCGCGGCGTAAAACAGAACTACGAGATGGCTTGATCCTCGAAAGGGGTACGGAGGCAGCTCGTCGAAGGACGAGTTCGGCTATCCCCCTCTCCAAAAAGGGTAGGGGGAGTGGGTGCGCATACTCGTATACTCCCACATAGGAAAAGATGTGTTATTGTAATTGAATTCTATAAAGTTTTCGAAATTTTTTACGAAATATGCGTTGCTCTTTTTAAAGACAAAGTCGCAAAACAATCTCACTTCAGCACCAAAAATATGCGTATAGTCTTCGAAATAACTGCGAGACGTCGCCAAGTTAAAAATTGAGATGATATGAACAAATTGTCTGAACGCGACCACTACAAATCTTATACTCCGTTCGTCGATTGGCCCCGACGAACACATCAGCCGTCTTAAACAAACGCAACCTGATCACTGTCTTGATCTTCAAACGTCCAACACAAGGACGAAAGCGCGCTACAAAAAAAATCCGAAATTTTGGTCTAGCACTTCCAGTTGGCTTTAAAATTGTCTCTGGAAAGATGCTCGATTCGTACCATACAAGTCGTATAAGCCGAGAACCTATCGCGGACTTTAAATCGGTACGAATCAGGTAGAAATCGCAACAGGAAAACCGATAGCCGGCTAGTCACCGGACAAACCTTAAAAACGAGAGTAAACCTAGGTCTTGCCCTAAACCCATCGCATTGGTCTCAAACATCTCAAAGACATGATATCTAAACGATACGAGATTCCTAAAATATGTCTCTTCGTTCATATCTCAACGTTCCTGAAAAATTGTAAATAATTTTTACGAAAATTCACGTCTCGAACGAACTAACAGATTGAACGCCTCAACGAAGATAAATATGAGACGACAACTCATGTTCACTTCAAACCCACTCTAAACAAAGTAACCCAAACAGACATCCATTATATAAACCGCATAGCGGTAGGGGTTCAAAGCCACCAACGGCCAATCCCGACAAAAACGGCCATAATAGGCCCGTAAAATGTTCGAAAGCCATACTCGGCCAGACATACATGGACAAAGGCCACACTCGACCGCTGGATACTAGATAAAGGGAAAAACTAATTAAAACCCTCACAGATCAAAATTAAAACTCCCGGACAAGGAGGCTCCGAATGCATCCGCGGGAAAGTTCACATCCTCATCGTCACCGGCAAAATCAGTCGTAGTTTCTACGGTATCAGGGGAAACCGGAATGGGATCCCAGAATCTTTGAATCTTCCCATCGATCGGAGGAATGGTCGCCTCAGCGTGAGCATGATCCTTCACGCCACCCTTCATTAACTCCATCTCCCTCTCGAAAACGTAGTCATCTTCCTGCATCTTCCAAAGACTCCCGACGGAGCCGCGACACTCACGGAAGTCGCCCAGCGAGTTGAAAGCGCCCTTAAGATTCCCGTACTCAACCTGGAATTGAGAAGCACGAGTCTTCATCACCTCGACGATTTCCCTCTTGCCCTTCCGTTCCACCCTACGAACAGCCCTGGCATGATCACGAGCAAGTTGAGTGTTTCGTCTCGCATGCGAGCAAGGTCCTTTTCCGCCTTAAAGTGATAGATCATGGCCTCTCCATGGCTCGCCTCGATGGCCGATCCAAGCAAGTTCAAACCCTATAAAACCGATTGATACGTTATAAGCAAATATTAATAATAACGATAGTCAGAATTCTTAAAGTTTATACCCCGTTAATTATACGAGATCCTTCCGCAACAACTTTCGGTCTCCCTGACTCGCTCGTGGCCTGAGGAGCGTCAAAGCCCGATGAAAGACCAGCGAAGAAATCATCGAAGTCCGGAATAGGGACCTCGCTCGTACCGCTTCCATCGCCGTAAGCAAGGTTCGGATCCCATCCTGGAAGCATGCAGTCGTCCACCGAAAACTCCAGGTCGCCGAGATCAATATCTTTCCCATTCAAATAGTTCGGCCCTGCCACAATCGTGGGAGCAGCGTTGGGACCTTGGTCTTCAGGTTCGGAATCACTCCTTGCTTCTCTGCCCAAAGCAGGACCAGGATGCGCAAAACTCAGCGCCTTTCGAACTCTCTTCGGCGTAAAGGAAGTCCAGAAAAAAGGACTGTTCCTGAGCAGATCCCTCATCGCAATAATGTCCTCAGGAAACGGAGCAAGAGGGTTGATAAAAGGACGATCGTTGGGCAACCCCCGAAACAGTGAGATACAACTCTCCTCAACGGACGCCGCGTCTACACGGACGAAGAAGAAAAACTTACTCCACGAGTTGAAGTTAGAAGCGAACTCCTTTACCACTGACATGAAGTTCCGAGGAACTAGCCTGTACGTGTTCGTGTCCCGGATGATTTGTAATCGAAGAATTGCTTCGAAATGATCAACGGTGAGAGATATACCATGCTCGTAGCTCAGGACCAGGATCCCTAGGAGGTGCTGGATGCTAAGAGGATTCAGTTGGCTTATCGCCACCCCGAAACGACCCAACACACGGACGATGATCTTGGGATCGGGAACCACAAACGGCAACGCACTACGAATGCCTCGTAACAAGTAAAGAAGCCCTCCGGGGGACTACTAGTTCATTCTCCTTGACGAGGAACCCTGAATTCCACCTCGTCCAAAATATGGTAGAACGACCGCATGACCTCGAGGAATTCACTAGTACTCCTACTCGGCGCACCTGCCTCCACCGGGCGATGGTTCATGACCGGGAACGATTTTTCTTTGGGAGGTGTGATCGAACCGTAACACGCCACCCACCATGCCTCGTTCTCGGCTGGGTCTACCAAATGAGGAACGAATTCCATCTTCGGCACTCGAAGCTCTTAAGAAACGTTCGCGGGCAAGGATCCTTTCTTCGAACTCCTCTTCTTACTCGACATCTCGTGTTTTTCTTTTAAAATCAGGAAGGCAATGATAAAGAAAAAAGAGAAAAGAACTTTTCAAGAAAAACCTCTCTATGAGAATGAGTAAGTGTGAAGATTGTGAAGAAATTACCTCCCTTCTTATAGGCATGAGAAATTACTATTTCCTTGCGGACTTTTGGACACGAACTTTGCCCAAATACACCAATCTCGTCCGAACTCGCCATACCGCGCATTGAGACCTCGCTAGAAATCTACGCTCCCAATGAGCTGGGGGGCTAACTATTGGGGTCGAAAATGGTTACGACGAAGTTAACGTCCAAATCCCCGAAGAAAAAAAAGTCTTCGACAAGAGCTCGAGAAGGATCGTTACGCAACGACCAAACACATGCTCCGCTTGGTCGCTACGTTGCGATCGATTTCGAGCCAAAGCTCAGTCGCTACGTAGCGACCAAACGTCCATTCCGCTCGGTCGCTACGTAGCGACCGAGCTAGAACCAAAGTTCGGTCACTACATAGCGACCGAGCTCTTCCGAAACGTCGATACGACATCAGTCCATGCATTCTCGTCTACCCTTCGATGCTATCTCCCGAATACCGTAGCGAACCCATCTCACGTACCCCGCCATTTCTAAGATTATCAATCAAACTTTGGCGTGTGGTATTAGCAGATATCCGGGACCTCTGGGAAATTAGGGTTTTTCTAGTTTCCTTATTTAAACGGAAATCGACAGTGCGAATTTCGGTTCCCACAGTCTCCCCCACTTGGAAGGAATTCCCAATCAAACGGCACTCATGCCTTAACTCAATGCTCAGGCTTTCGGTCACTCGACCATTACAGTGTTCCAGACTTCATGATCACAATCACGCTTGGATTTGATCTCAGATATCAATTATTCGATCCGGTCTCTTTATTGTTATAAATCAATTGATGGATGTGCATAACCGGCCCAGTCCATAAACCGGCCCATCCGCAGGAGAGAGAGAGTCGGCCTATTGAGGAGAGAGAGAGGCGGCTACATCTATGTTTTCCTTATTCGTTTATGTTTATGATTTGTAATCTTTCCTATTCTTGTATTTCCTTTTATCTATCTTGTAATCCCCTATATAAAGAGAACACTTTATGATTAATAAAAGACAGAACCTTACAGCTCTAAATCCTAAGTTTTACAACACGTTATCAGCACGATAGTCTCTAAACACCCTGAGCCTAAGAAACCAAAATCGCAAACCCTAAAATCCTAAACTTAGCCGGTGCATTCATCTAACCCTAGTCCGACGAACCCTAACCCAAGGCGTTCCCTGTTCCGTCTCAACTCAGCACTCCGACGATCTCAGCTTAGACGACCCCAACCATTCTCAGCTTGCATCCCGGACAGCTACAGCTCGCGTTCCCCGATCAGCCAGCTCGCGACCCAGTAGCAAGCAGCCTGCTCGCGTTCCCAATCAGACGCATCCCGTTCCAGCTCACGCCTCATCACGTGACTGTTTGAGCTTGTTCCAGATCGCGTTCCAGCTCGCGTCCGATCGTCCAGCTCGAGGTTCTCTTGGTGGTCCGGTTCTACAATCTTCAAAACCTACAGATGTCGAAAATCAACAACCTTGATTTCGCTGCCCTTAATCTATCTGGAGACAATTACCTTCAGTGGGCACTTGATGCTAAGATCATCTTAAAATCCTAGGGTCTCGGTGAATGTATCACCGAGAATAGTAATCCTAATGAGAAGGATCATTACAGAGCCATCATGATCATTTGTCATCATCTAGTTGAGAATCTCAAGGATCAATATCTAACCATTGAGAATCCACTAGATCTTTGGAACGAATTGAAATCGAGATATGATCACCAGAGAACGGTCATCTTACCTAAGGCTCGGTCTGATTGGAGAGATCTAAGGATCCAAGACTATAAATCTGTGGACGAGTACAACTCGGCCATGTTTAAGATCGTTTCAAAATTGAAACTGTGTGGTGAAAGTATTACGGATGAGGATATGCTTGAGAAAACCTTTTCCACTTTCCACACAAGCAATGTGCTGTTACAACAACAGTGCCATGAGAAAGGTTTTAAGACCTATGCTGATCTTATTTCTTGTCTCTTGCTTGCTGAGCAGAATAATGAATTATTAATGAGAAACAGTAAGATGAGACCTGTTGGATCAGCAGCACCACCTGAAGCACACACCACTGAAGACAATAAAGAGTCCCACCATGTCCAAAGAAACGGCTATCATGGCCGTGGTTGAGGAAGTAGAAACGGACGTGGCCGTGGCCGAAGTTCCTTTGGCCGCGGACGAGGGAATCAGAATGGACGAGAACATGGATGTGATCGTGGCTCATTTGGAAGAGGCCATGGTCGCGGCCATGGATCTTCGTTCAAACCTCAACACTCGACCAACTCAAGTAAATCAGTGTGCCATAGATGTGGTATGGGCAATCATTGGGCTAAGACTTGTAGGACTCCCAAGCATCTAGTTGATCTCTATCAAGAGAGTTTGAAAGGGAAGAATCCTGAAGCCCACATGACCTATCAAGACAATCAAAAAGACTTCGATCATGAGAAGGACGATCTTATGGATTATGAAACTTCAGATTGTCTTAAAGACTGAAGCACGATTTCGACATTTGTAAATCTAAAAAATTCTATGTTTTGGTGTTTCTATGTTGTCATTTCTTTGAACTTGAAAACTTAATAAGAAATGAAATGATTTTATATATGAAGTCTCTAAGTATCATCCTTTTGAATCTTGTTTTAAAAATGAACGAGAACAAGGATGTACTCGTTGTGGATAGTGGATCAAGCCACATGATCTTAAAAGATAAGAGATACTTCATTAACCTAACTCTGAAAAATGCCACCATCTCCACCATTGCGGGTATTGCTAGTCTCATAGAGGGCCACAGCCAGGCAAATATCCTGTTGCCTATGGGTAAACATCTTGAGATATCAGATGCCTTGTACCCACCCAAATCTAAGAGAAGTCTATTAAGCTTTAAAGACATTCGATTGAATGGCTATCATATTGAAACCAAGGGCGAAGGACACAAAGAGTTCCTCCAGATCATTGATCTCGCCCAAGGTCATAAGAAAGTCTTAGAATACATACCCGCACTATCTACTGGTCTTTGCCATACTAAAGTCAGTATGATCGAGGCCAATGCCACTTTTAATAAAGAGGCAATCGACTATTTCACTCTATGGCACGACCGGCTTGGCCATCCCGGTTTGACCATGATGCGTAAACTGATCCTGAAATCAAACGGCCATTCCCTTAAAGAGAAACGAATTATCCCTAAGCACCTATCGTGTGTTTCTTGTTCCCAAGGGAAACTCATTTCTAGGCCATCACCAGTTAAAGTCACTAAAGAGACTATAAACTTTCTGGAAAGATTTCAAGGAGACATCTGTGGACCAATTCACCCACCTTGTGGGACATTTCGATATTTCATGGTCCTCATTGATGCGTCCACTAGATGGTCGCATGTTTATCTCCTGTCGACCAGAAACTTGGCATTTGCCAGGTTGCTTGCTCAGATAATTCGATTACGAGCCCATTTTCCAGATTTTCCTTAAAAGACTATACGTCGAGACAATGCTGGTGAGTTCACTTCCCAAGCGTTTAATGATTACTGTATGTCCATGGGGGTAAGTGTGGAACCCTCCGTGGCACATGTACATACACAGAACGGCTTGGCCGAATCATTTATAAAACGCATACAGCTCATAGATCGACCATTACTCATGAGGTCGAGACTTCCGGTCTCAGCGTGGGGACATGCGGTCCTTCCCGCGGCCGAGCTCATAGGCATCAGGCCATCAAGTGAACATAAGTATTCCCCATTACAATTACTTATGGGTCATGAGCCAGATGTATCCCATCTTAGGACATTCGGCTGTGCCATTTATGTTCCAATAGCTCCACCACAGAGAACAAAGATGGGACCTCAAAGGAGGATGGGGTTATATGTTGGATTTGATTCCCCCACGATTTTAAAGTATCTTGAGCCAACAACGGGTGATTTGTTTAAGGCCAGATACGCGGATTGTCATTTCAATGAATCCGAACTTCCAACATTAGGGGGAGATAGCAGTAAAATGGTAAAAGAAATATCATGGAATCAAACATCCATATCTTGGCAAGATCCTCGAACTCAAGAATGTGATCTAGAAGTTCAAAAGATCATTCATTTACAAAAGCTAGCTAATCAATTGCCAGATTCCTTTGCTGACCCGAAAAGAGTGACAAAGTCATAAATACCAACTGCTAATGCCCCAATAAGAATTGATGTTCAAGAGGGACACAATCAAGTTGCTACAGAGTCTAGACAATGTGTGAAACGCGGTAGACCAATTGGTTACAAAGATAAGAACCTTCGGAAAACAAAAAAAGTGCAGAAAATGAAACCGAGGTTGTTCAGACACCAGACATGGCCGCGGCCGATCCAGCCCGAGATGTGGCCGCGTCTGACCCTACGGCTTTAGACATGGCCGGTACTGATGCCACTGATGTGGCCGGCCCTGATGTGCCAAACAATGATTCTTGGGAAACCAAGATTCATGGTACAGATGGTGCAGATAATAATGAGATCTCAATAAACAATGTCTTGTCTGGGAAATAGTGGAACAGAAAACATGTCGACATGGATGATTTATTTGCTTATGAAGTAGCACTTGAACTTATGGATAACGAGGATTATGAACCCACTTCTATATATGAATGCATGCAACGACCAGATTGGCTTAAATGGAAAGAAGCCATAAACGTGGAGTTAGAATCATTAAGAAAAAGAGGTGTATTTGGCCAAATAATCTGGACACCTCATGATATCAAACCAGTGGGATACAAATGGGTTTTTGTGAGAAAGAGAAATGAGAAAGGCGAAGTTGTGAGATACAAAGCACGACTTATTGCACAAGGATTCTCACAAAGACCAGGAATAGATTATGAGGAGACATACTCCCCTGTGGTGGATGCTACGACCTTCAGATTTTTAATCAGTCTGGCCGTGAGAGAGGGTCTGAATTTACGGTTAATGGATGTTGTAACCACATACCTATATGGACCACTGGATAATGAAATCTATATGAAAGTCCCAGAAGGTATCAAATTGAAAAACAAAGAGAGTTCTCGAGAACATCATTGTATTAAGCTGAATAAATATCTTTATGGACTGAAACAATCCGGTCGGATGTGGTACAATAGACTAAGTGAGTACCTAGTGAAAGAGGGATATAGAAATGACCCTATCAGTCCATGTATTTTCATTAAGAAATTCGAAAATCAAGGGTTCGTGATCATAGCAGTATATGTTGATGATTTGAACATCCTTGGAACCTCTGGAGAGATTTCCCAAACGGTTGAATACCTTAAGAAAGAATTCGAGATGAAAGATCTCGGGAAAACAAAATTTTGTTTGGGATTACAACTTGAGTCCAGAAATGATGGTATCCTTATGCATCAAATGGCATATACAGAAAAGGTACTCAAGAGGTTTAATATGGCCGATTGCCATCCTCTGACCAGTCCCATGGTCGTGAGATCACTCGGTCTTGACACTGATCCATTTCGTCCCAAAATGGACGATGAAGATGTCCTAGGTCCCGAAATGCCATATCTCAGTGCCATATGAGCTTTAATGTACTTGGCAACTCACACACGGCCTGATATAAGTTTTGCCGTGAACCTACTATCTAGGTTTAGCTCATGTCCGACCCAGAGGCACTGGAATGGGTTCAAACACGTTCTGCGTTACCTGTAAGGAACAAAAGACTTGGGTCTGTTTTATACTAACCATAACAAAGGTGGTTTAGTTGGCTCTGCTGATGCTGGTTATTTATCAGATCCACATCAAGCTCGATCACAGACAGGATATGTCTTTACACATGGAGGTACGGCCATATCATGGCGTTCCATGAAACAAACCATCGCGGCCACGTCATCTAATCACTCGGAAATCTTAGCCATACATGATGCCAGCTGCGAGTGTGTTTGGTTGAGGTCGATGACCCAACACGTCCGAGCTGATTGCGGGATGGCCGAGAGCAAAGAGCCAACCGTGATGTATGAGGACAATGGTGCGTGCATTGTTCAGCTCAAGGACGGTTACATAAAAGGTGATAGGACGAAGCACATATTGCCTAAGTTCTTCTTTACTCACGAGCTTTATAAAGCCGATGAGGTCCAGGTCGTCCAAGTACGATTAAGTGACAATTCAGCAGACCTATTCACCAAAGCACTTCCTACCTGCACGTCCAGGAAGCTCACACATCAGGTTGGGATGCGTAGGCTGAAGGACCTCCACTGAGGTTCACATCAGGGGGAGTAGTGCGTGTTGTACTCTTTTTCCTTCATCATGGTTTTGTCCCACTGGATTTTCCTGATAAGGTTTAAATGAGGTAACATTAAGCGTATTACAATCCCTGTATGGTTATGGCATCCAAGGGGGAGTGTTATAAATCAATTGATGGATGTCCATAACCGGCCCGGTCCATAAACTGGCCCATCCACAGGAGAGAGAGAGAGGAGAAAGAGTCGGCCTATTGAGGAGAGAGGGAGGCGGCTACATCTATGTTTTCCTTATTTGTTTATGTTTATGATTTGTAATCTTTCCTATTCTTGTATTTCCTTTTATTTATCTTGTAATCCCCTATATAAAAGGAACACTTTATGATTAATAAAAGACATAAACTTACAGCTCTAAATCCTAAGTTTTACAACATTTACCAATTTTTTATTTTTTTTAATCTCAACAGACTCGGTTCAGTGCACCAACTCACTAAGAATAGTAGTTCTTACTTCCGAGCAATCTCTTGGTGTTTGGACACACACTTTGGCGAGAACGCTAGACTCCCAACAGTGCTGACCAGTTTACCTCAATTCTCGAAGTGTTAACTCACTATCTTAGTTAAGTTTTTCCAGCTTAAACCTTAACCAATCACAGTCACTTATTGACTCAACTTTAGTCCCTCCGGAACTCAGTTCCAACCAGTCTCAGTACAATCCTGACTTGACTGTTTGATTCCTGCACTCCAGTGTTCCTTAGCATGGCCTAACTCCGAATACTAGGAACTTAATCTTTTCAGAACGCATGGATCTCATCTTGATCCTTATAGTTGTTCCCTCAGATCACTCCCTGATCCTAACAAATCCCCAACCACTTATGATCGACATCAGCTTTTCTCATATCTTTACTGATCTTTATTGACACTTCCGGATTATTCTTGATCCTTACAGACATTTCTTACTGGATCCTACACTTGATCCCTTGCAAAATTTTCCGTTCAGACTCCCAGTTCTTCCTGGTTCACAGTTCGAAAATGGCAAACTTTTGTAGTTCCCATTATTCAGTCGTGGTTATGTCTTAGAAACTCAATAGTTCCCAATGACATCAGTTCATTATACTAAACCGACAGACGTCCTATAGACATGTGATGGCAAACTCTCACTAGTTCCAATCCATGCTTTCATCGCGATCGGAAACCCACAGTAGTGAACTCCTTGAGTTCCAGTGACAGTACAGTTATGTCTTGGAAGGTACATCTCCCACATACATCAGATTGGGTTTCCGCAGACTACAGCACAGACACGCGATGGCGAACTAATCTAGTTCCCACCGACGCGATAACAATTACATCTTGGCAACTCTCCATTTCCCACAGACGTCAGGACAGAACACGCGATGATAGACAGTCACGTCTTGGAAACTATCGGTTTCCATAGACGCCAGAACAGACAGTATCAGTACAGTTATGCCTTAGCAAACCCACTCGGTTCCTAAGGATATATCATCAACACTAACACTGATGTTTCAGCATTCCCACTTGTCCCGTTAATCAAACACTTAGTCTGGTCTAGCATTATCATTCCAAGTCATCGAGCAGCCGTTTTACAATCCAGTTAAGTCTTAATGAGCATCTCAGCCATAAGCACCTAGACTGATATATACTCTCGCATGAAAGGAACTAATAATCTAAACTCAAATGATCGTCCCAAATCATCGAGCCGCATCCAAAATCCAGCAAGCCTTAACAAGCGTCACAGCCCCTAAGTACCTTGTCTGATCTAGATGCTCATGATAGGATCCGATCATTTACTACTTTTGAAACTCTGACCACAACTCATCATCTATGGCATCTTGTACCTCCAAATAGTTTCTTGATCACCTAACAAGTCTTTGGCAAGTACACCTGACTTCCAATCTCTTGTTCCGATAATCTCAACTCTCGGACAGCACAAACCTACCAAGACGATCAAGCTTAGTCAACCTTGACAATTCCTTTGTCCAGTTCCTATATCCAGACTTGCCTACACTCACTACTTGCTAAGTGTAAGTCTTACTCAGATTTTTTTCCAAAATCTTTTTATGAAACTTCCAGTTCCATTTTCCCGGACCAGCTTGTCCATTACCTTGAAAATCTTAGGATCCGTCTAAGCATTCTCAGTAGATGTTCCATTCAAATGTAAGTCTTTGTACTTCACATTCCAGCACCAGTGCCTTAGCCTTTTAGTCCTTAGGCTCTTCCATGGGTGACTTGTCCAATTCAGTTTTTCTGATTCCCTGACTCTTTCAGGTTATCTCTTAGCAATCCTTCCATTGGCTTAGCCAGTGCATTAAGATTCCATCTCAATCCTCGGACTACCTGTCCAACTTCCTCTCCGGTACAACAATCAACTTATCCACTCGGCTATCCTACCTTGAACCCTTCCGCTGAAGTCTTCTTTCCAAATTCAGTTATGGACTTCTTATCCATACAGAATTAAACTCATCAGCTCCTTGGTTCCATATCCGACATCATTGTCCTTGACAGTTCCTTGTCTTACTTAGACTTTTCCGAAGCATCCTTGGCTTCCTCGAGCCACTTGATTCAATCCTAAATCAAGTCAGCTTATTATCCTTAAGCTTCAGAATACACCTCGTCAATCTTTCCCGTTTCTTCACTTCAGAATTTGGATCCATTGACTTAAATAAACCTCTCATTGTTTCCAACACTTAGATCTTAACTTAGACTTCGTTCCACCAATCCAGTCTTTCATCAATGATCTTATCTCCGGTTTCTTTCCAGTTAGACTTCTAACTTACATTTGCCCATACAAAGTGTAAGTCCGACTTGATCACTCCCAAGATCAAGTCTCTCGTCAATTCTCTAATGCTCGCCCTTAGCATTTTTCGCGTCCGTTCTAGAAAAATCTTGTATCATCCTTCAAACTCTGTCCTAGAACCGTCATTGCTCTGATACCACTTGAAAGGCCCCGACCCGGTTTCCCTTACCGCCGGCTCGTCCACAGTTTGCTTGCCCCGACCCAAACTGGCCTTTTACGAAATATTCCCTTTACTTACGTTTTTTAACCAGCTTTTCTCTAAGAGGTTCAGTTCAGTACACAGGGTTCGCTAAGTCTAATCCAACAACTTAGCAGTCTACTAGTAATCGCAGCATAATAAACATGTACCTTACGGCCTCGGTGCTTTGTTATCTGATAATCCATCCAGACACTCCTTCCTTGATGTCTTCCTGTTTCCCATCCGTCTTATCCAGCCAGCTCGATCAGATACTTAACCGAATCCCCTTGTTCCTTAATCACTCAGCCAACCATCCCCACATGATCCAAGTAAACAAAGAGAGACGGCATGGTCTCCAACCAGCCATCCAGAACAGACAGTACGCTAGCAATGCTTAGCGCCCCAGAACCAGTCCCCGATCACACCCGGAATAGTCAGTACTTACTCGGCTCCACAGCCCCATAACCAGTCAGTAACACCATGCCTCCATCCAGTACAAGTCTCGGTCCAGTCATGACCGATCCATCAACATTCGATCCGAGTCCTAACCGCCAGTATCACGTTCCAGCACTATACATCCGTTAACCGCCCCAAATAACTCTTGCCGTCTGATCCGCATCATCGGTACAGACGCCTTCCATCAGAAACCATCAAGCCGTCTACGGAAACAGCCGACCAAGCCTCATCAGTCTATCCCTTTCAGTACGTCGCCAGTCCTGATCGTATCCATCAAACCACTTGAACCAGCACCCCGCATGTAACACCCCCGAACCGTCCTTGACATATGGTCGACCAACCGGCCAACAATCAAACAAGAACATGACCGATCGACCGTCCAACACCCAGGGTTGGAGATGAAAGGCCAACTGGCCAGCCAACAATCAAACAAGAACATGACTGACCGTCCAACCCAACACCATGGTCCGGAAGCGCTACGTGACGGGCTAGGGACGATCCGGTCAGAGTCACAAATTTACTCCACGACTTTGACCAGTTCATCCACTAACTCGTCCCGCTAAGTCAAGGTGAAAGGCTTCGCAACCCAACCAAGAGTTAGCGTTTTCCGTTAGATCGAAGCCTAAGGCTTTTCAACCCGTACTACGACCTAACGTTGTGTTAGACCGGACTAGTCAAATATCAGAGTACTCATGAAGCGCATATAAAAACAATTTCTTTATTGATTCAAGAAATTTTCATACATTGAATAATTCAAGACTCGGCCCAGCCTAATGCCAAATCGAGTCAACATAACACAATTCACAATACCGTTTACAAAAGGCATGAAAATCTACACCGGCGGTCCTAACGTCCAGCACCATGCTATCCAATCATCCTTACCTAAAGCGACCTGCAAAAAGGACAACGGAGTTGGATGAGTAATCTAGTATTACTCAGTGAGCTGGCGGCCTCTACCCGCAACCTAGACTCTAACCCATACAACCCAAAATAACAATCAATCTAGCCCTAGCATGCAATAAATGCTAAGGCTAAGCAAACCGTTACAAAGTTAGACATGGCCTCTTGCCATAATCTAGCTTAAAGTAATGGGAACCTGCATTAAAACAAGTCAACAACCAATCCCTAGTTAACCATATATACCCTTGAGTTCAGTACTCATGTAGTGTTAGATACTTAGACTATACAAGTATCATTAGCTGGTCGACCAAAAATCAGACAAGAATATGATCGGCCAACTAAAGATACCGCATAGCTTTAATATCCACCACACTTCACAAGCAATCCCTCAAACACATACATGCCAACGTCAGGCCTACACTAACAAAATACACACCAAGCCTAATCCGGTACCTAAACCAGACTTAGGACTTAATATCAGAACCTGCAAACAAATCAATCAACAACCACAACCACAACAATAATAAGATAGTAACTACCAATGACTCGATCTTACTCGTAACACCGTATATCGGTGCTACATTAACTGGAGGGTTCCATAATCCTCTACGACACACTAACACAACACTCTAACTTGGGCCCTGGTGACTTCGTGTTCCTCCTCTCTATCGGCAATATCCTATCTGTCTACCACAAAGGCCAGAAGAAGGAACTTTCAACCGACCGCGGCCCACAGTCCTTCGGGTCACCGCGCGACAGCCCACAGTCCTTCGGGTCACTGCCACATTACACCGTCATGTAATACTCAGCCATAGGACATGACCCCGTTCGTCTGAGTCTTCCCGATCCAGCGAATAAGGGGTTTCCTTGAACCCACTGGGTACGAGGGCGAGGAAACACTAGTCCACCCCAAAACATGCCTAGCATGGGCGGGGTTTCGCACCTGCTGTCGGCATAACACACACTCGGCACAATTATCCCTAGGAAAGACCTAAAGGACAAGACTCTAACCCAAAACTAAATAATATATAGGAGTCTACGACAATATCAACCGATACTCGTCGTCCAGCCTATATGGCATAGGACCCGCAGTATCAACATCACAACCAGGAGATCGGCCTATATGGCCAAAGATCTCCTAAACAACAACATTATCACTAAACAACTCAACCAGTTAGTCACCCCCTTACCAAGAGATGACTAACCTCAATCAACAAGATTAATTAAACGAACAAGCATTTAATTAAATCTACTCAATCAATATACTCAATCAAACCGTTACGCAGATAGTTCGGCCTCCTGCTACGACACTATCTTTAAAGATAACGGGAACCTGCACTCAACCATATCAACACAGAAGAATAGAAAACATGATGCATCCTAGCCCTAGTCCTAGTCAGTTTATCAACTCAGTCTTAATTCCATTCATCTCAGCTTAGCCCTTGCTAAACTGAGTCCGGTTCCATAAATAAAATAACCCTAAGGACTCTACCATTCAATAGAGTGGTCATTCCAATCTACATACTACTCGATCTACCCTAAATTCCAAATGGAATTCACACAAAACCAACTCACAGTGTTCTAGGCGAGAAGCAGCTGGTTGATCGGAGAGGACTTGGCCAAAACCCAAGGGACGCCTTGAATAGACTAGACTGGACTCAACTTCGACAGAACCTCGGCTTCACCATGAAGAAACTGACAGGCCTGGACAGACTGATCTAGAGTCGGACAGAACCTCCTTTAGCTCCTGGACAGTTCTTCGGACTTCCCGGCGGAGTATCGAGAAGAACTTCGACTGATCTGAACTCGTGGATCTGAGCTAACACCTAGACGGTACCTCCACTTGATTGTAGGAGAATAGGACTGGCTTGGACGGAATCATCTGGACAGAGCTTCCGCCTCACAATCGTAGAGAATCTTCGATTGGACAGAGCTCGCCTTCTCGGTGGATTATCAGTATTTAGAAATGACTATACTCTCAAAACCACTTCTTTCTTTCACTTTCTCTCTCTAGCAACGTTTTACGAGTGATTTTTGTGTGTGATGGATGAATGAAACTGAAGGCCGGTATGGGGTATTTATAAAAACCGCTGGCCAGTAAGATGAGGCCACACGAGCGACTGTGTGTCAGCCCGCATGCTTCTGGTCGCATGCGCGGCGACACACAGGCACACACATGTCTTCATGCATGACTAAGATACATGCAAGGAGACACATACACGTCCAGATGGCTTGCTGCTTGGCTGGAGTTCATGCGTCGCGACACACGGCTCCCATGCGTGTCGATCAGCATGCTTCGGTTGCAGATACGACGACACCTCGTGCTTCTACATGTCAAGCTGCATGTGCTGCTTCCATGCATGGTGACACCTCAAGCTTTTGTAGACACTCAGCTGCTTAGATGGTAGTTATCACGTCCTGGCCATATACGTAGACACACCTCGAGCTTCTAGGTCGGTTTACGCGATTTTTGACCCTTCCGGCAAATTTCTGACTCGCGATCAATCCTGAATATTTTTCCGTTCCCGTTCTGATGCTCCAACTATTTTTAATAGACTCCAGATGAATTCTGATATCCTGTAAAAATATTTCTCGAGCCTCCGGCTTCCTCGAAGAATTCCGTAATACCGAAATTAGGGTTTTTGCCCAACTTCGGGTTTTCCCGTCGTGCTTTGATACTCTCGTGCTTGCTTCCCGTCGTGCTTAATTCCCGTCATGCTTAGTTCCCGTCCTGCTTCCAATGTCTTCGAAATAATATTCCGCTGATACGAAGTTTCACGGAAAACTTCGTGCTGAAGAAACGTCATTCTTCCCAAACGTCGAGCTTCTAAACCGCCGTGCTTCCAAAAATGTTGTGCTTCCAAAACGTCCTTCACATCAATCTAAGACATCTTCTAACTATGGTCGAGCAACTTATTCGACTCATAGTTCACCCACGATCACTTCTTCGCCCAACTCGTACTTCAAAGCTTCTCGATCGATCCTTATCGCCTAAGACTCGACCACCACAAAGATACTCGACCATTCTCTCTCTCTTTTTTTTTAACGGGTTTCTACATTCTCCCCCCTTAATAGAATTCATCCTCGAATTCTTAGTTGCGCAATTACTCATCTTCACGACATTCTCCACTTGTCTCCATATATCTTTACGCTGTCCACAATCGTTCCTTAAGTGTCCTCCTCAAGGCCTCCACAATCATCTTCAGTTGAATGATCGCTGGATCATCTCATACTGTTGCTCTGCAA
The DNA here is from genome assembly GCF_020379485.1 of Brassica napus. Classification (NCBI taxonomy): domain Eukaryota; kingdom Viridiplantae; phylum Streptophyta; class Magnoliopsida; order Brassicales; family Brassicaceae; genus Brassica; species Brassica napus. Next base: position 9,563,380 of record NC_063451.1, on the reverse strand, counting down.
TAACACTCTGATTTCCCATAATACGAACTTGTCCATGCTCGTTCCTGATTACTCCAACCATTTTCTCGATCTTCGTCTTCCCAACTCTTGATGAAGTCCTTTCCCGACGAAGTCTTGTTTCCCCCCATCTGTCTAGTCCATACCACAGCCCAGTTCTCTGAATCTGTCTCTCCTCTTTCGCTTCGGGTTTGGGTTTGGCCTCGAACTCCCTCCACTTTAAGGTTTTTTATCCCTTAAAGTTCCGATCAACGAACACACTTACTCGCTGCAACTCAAAATAACACTTCACACACAAGTTAGTAGACAACTAATCCCAACAGTCTACTAACATCAACCTAGCAATGCTAACCAAACAACCTAGTAATGCTAACCAGCAACCTAACAGTTCTAACCAAGCAACCTAGCAATTAAAGATTCCACTATCTCAATCCTAATTCCTAAAACCACAAATCGTATCGCTGGACGTGACCGGTTTCCCTAATGCCTTTTATGACTCATTTTGACTCGATAAAATATTCGAAAACCGATTAAATCATGAGTTCCGGAAGCATGGACGAAACCATGCTCTGATACCACCTCTGTAACACCCCCGAACCGTCCTAAACATATGGTCGACAACCCGGCCAAAAATCAAACAAGAACATGACCGATCGACCGTCCAACACCCAGGGTTGGAGATGAAAGGCCAACCAGCCAGCCAACAATCAAACAAGAACATGACTGACCGTCGAACCCAACACCATGGTCCGGAAACGCTACGTGACGGGCTAAGGACGATCCGATCAGAGTCATAAATTTACTCCACGACTTTGACCAGTTCATCCACTAACTTGTCCCGCTAAGTCAAGGTGAAAGGCTTTGCAACCCAACCAAGAGTTAGCGTTTTCCATTAGATCGAGGCCTAAGGCTTTTCAACCTGTACTATGACCTAACGTTGTGTTAGACCGGACTAGTCAAATATCAGAGTACTCATGAAGCGCATATAAAAACAATTTCTTTATTGATTCAAGAAATATTCATACATTGAATAATTCAAGACTGGGCCCGGCCTAATGCTAAATCGAGTCAACATAACACAATTCACAATACCGTTTACAAAAGGCATGACACTACAAGAAAACACATACTTAGCGAGGAAATTTAACGAGGAAAAACAATCCTCGTATATTTACGTCGATTTTACGAGGAACTTACGTGGAAAACTAAAGTCATCGTTATTTCCTCGTAACGTAACGACAAAAGTGTTTCGTCGTAAAGTGGATGTAATTTAACGAGTATTTTACGAGGAAAAACTATTTCCTTGTAAATACGACGTAAACTTTGCGTGTTATTTACGAGGAAATAGTTTACGTGTATTTAGCGAGGAAATTTTGAATCCACCAAGTTAGCTTCCTTCCATACCCTCGGATGAGAGATTCAGGTATAAATTGGTTAGCAGTGATCAAAGTTACAACTCGAGGACGAATCATCAGTGGAGAAGAACCACCATTGCAAGAAGAACAGATAAATGAAGTCGAGGAACCTGAACAAGAAATTGATGACATCCTTCTCATTGATCCGCATAATCACGAGTACGAAGATCTTACCGATGATGCCACAGACGAAGCTTTTGAAGACGAGTTTAATGAAAATGATGATGTTTCTAGTGATGACGAGAATGTCGATGTATCCGATTGATGTATTTGTTTTATGAATAAGATGAGGGAGTTTGTTTTATGAATAAGATAATGTGGGGTTTGTTTTATGAATAAGGTAATGTGGGAGTTTGTTTTATGAATAAGCAAATGTGGGAATTGTGGTTTGGAATAGAAATAAAGATGGGGTTTGGAATATATGAAGTAGAAAATAAGGAATATGGGTTTGGGGTTTCGGATTCTAGAGATTTAAATATAACACTCGTTAATTCCACGTAAGCCAACGAGGAAATAACGACGAAATATTAAAATAAAGAACGCATGCTCGTTAATTCCACGTAAGCACAAATCGTCGTAAAGACCACGTATAAGAAATCGTCTTAAATTCCACGTAGGCAGAAATCGTCGTAAAGACCACGTATAAGAAATCGTCGTAAATTCCACGTAGGCAGAAATCGTCGTAAATACCTCGTAAGCTAACGAGGAAATAACGACGAAATTTAAAAATAAAGATGGAGTTTGGAATATATGAAAATAAGGAATATGGAGTTTGGGGTTGGGAATATGGGGTTTGGGGTTTAGAGGTTTCGGGGTTTGAGGTTTGAGGTTTGGGGTTTCAGGTTTGGGGTTTGGGGTTTGGGGTTTGGGGTTTGGGGTTTGGGGTTTGGGGTTTGGAGGTTTCGGGGTTTGAAGTTTGGGATTTGGGGTTTCAGGGTTGGGGTTTGGGGTTTAGGGTTTGGGGTTTGGAGGTTTCAGATTTTAGGGATTTAAACACGTAAGTAGAAATCGTCGTAAAGACCACGTTGGATGAAATCGTCGTAAATACCTTGTAAAAGGATTTAAACATAACACTCGTTAATTCCACGTAAGCCGAAATCGTCGTAAATACCTCGTAGTGTAAAAACTAGAAAAAAAGGGAAAAGGATAAAAATACCAGATTAACATGTGGCAAAACTTCCAGTAATTATAATACGTAAGCGAGAAGTCTCGCCCACATGAGTTCTAATATCTTATCCTTTTCCTAGTTTTTTCAAATATTTATAATTTGAATAGGATTTTACTGAGGAATGTGATTTCAGATAGGATGTGATTTGGGAGTTTGTGTGTGGTTTGAGAATGAGAGTTGTTGGTATATGTATAGGAAAGCAATGCTCGTTAATTCCACGTAAGCAAAATTGTCGTTAATACCTCGTATATAAAAACACGGGCCTTTGCGATTCCTCGTAATTTCCTCGTATTGAAAAACACGGGCCTTTGTAACTGCTCGCTATTTCGTCGTAATTTTACGACGAATTTGCGACGATATGTAATCTTATATATACCCCCGAGCGCTCACTCTTTCTTTCCTCTCTACTTCCTCTCCACCTCCTCTCCATTTCGTAGCAATGGTAAGTCTCTCTAATTCCTCTCTAATTTGGTTAGTTTAGGATAGATTAGGTGGTTAGTATAGGGAATTTAGATAGGTTTACGGATTTTATGTTATTTAGTGTTCATTAGGTGGATAATGTTGGGAAATATACTGTTGATGTTAATTTTAAAAATTTAATTGGGCCTTGGGGATCACTGAGAGGGTGAGGAAGAAGTTTAACGTGAAGGCGAAAGTTCGCTTGTTGGACACGGTCTCCAACTGGAAGGGTGACTGGATCGTGAAGGGGTATGAGCGTGGCAAACCCGCTGAGCTCACCACAGATGTGTGGGATGGCCTCATCCGTTATTGGCGCCTTCCTGATTCCATTAGAATCGCCCAGGCTTGCTCTAACTCCCGTAACACGGTCGATGAGCACGGAAACGGGCCGATGCTTCACACTACGGGCCAAAAACCCCACGCCGGTGTCCGTTTGGAAATGGTAATTAAATATTTTATTAAATAAATTTTTTAATCTATATATTTTTATTCTAACTTTCTTAAATATTTTTTAGGCCAAAGAGACGGGACATCTCCCGTCTCTTATGGAACTTTACGAGAGGACCCACAAGAACAAGGCGGGCATATTTGTAGATGGCAAGTCCAAGCAAATCTACAACGACGTGGTTGCTCGGGTTGAAGACCGCCAGACTCAGCTGACCCAGCAGTCTACCGACGGATTACCCGTCACCTTATCCACACTTGAAGTGGATAAGATTTACGAGGAGGTAAATTTTCAAAAATTTTAATTTTTTATTATTCATTTAATATAACTTTAAATTTTTACTAACAATATTTATTTTTTGTTTTTAAGGTTGTCCCTAAAAAAAAGGGACGGACGTTGGGGATTGGTTCCGTCAATGATGTTCCGAGAACGACATCGTCTTATGGTCAGCGACGGGATGATGAAGTCACTGAGCTGCGTAGAGAGTCCGCTCAGCTGCGTAACGAGTTGGCCGGGACAAAATCTCGTTTGGGTGGAGTCGAGGGCTTCTTGGACGTTATTGCGGCCCCAAATCCGGAATGGAAGTCCATGTTGAGGAACATGCGACAACAACATCCCATTCAAGGCGAGTCATCCGACGTACATAACGAGGCGGATATTACGAGGAGGAGTGATGAATTCTACCAGGCGATAAGCGACCCTAATTTTTTTTTTTCCGGTTGTTGTATTATAAATTCAAAACTTATTTATATATAAAATATTTTCATATTGATTTATTTTTATTTTAAATTTTAATTTTATTAATAAATTAAATAATTTTAATTATTTTTTAGTTATATTTTTAAATTCTGGAAAATAATAAAAACGAAGTAAATTCGTAGCTAAGGTACGACCTATTTACGTGGAAACCTTACGAGGAAATAACGAGAAATAATAAACGAGTATTTTACGAGAAAACATTTACGAGGAAATAACGAGGAAAGATAAACGAGTATTTTACGAGGAAAAACTTTCAAGGTATTTACGTGTAGTTTACGAGGAACTTGTTTCGAGGTATTTACGAGGAAATATAGCGACCTCCTTACGTGGAATGTTGACGTGGTCTTTACGACGAAATGATCTACTTCGTCTTTACGACGAAATATATTCCTCGCTACGTTACGACGAATTAGCGAGGAAATATGTGTTACGACAGATGAGTAACGAGCAAACGTGGTTCCTCGCTAATTCGTCGTAAAGCCTCTTTTACGACGAACTCACGAGGAAAACCGCCCTCGTTAAGATTATGTTTTCTTGTAGTGTGAAAATCTACACCGGTCCTAACGTCCAGCACCATGCTATCCAATCATCCTTACCTAAAGCGACCTGCAAATAGAACAACGGAGTTGGATGAGTAATCTAGTATTACTCAGTGAGCTGGCGGCCTCTACCCGCAACCTAGACTCTAACCTAGACAACCCAAAATAACAATCAATGTAGCCCTAGCATGCAATAAAAGCTAAGGCTAAGCAAACGGTTACTAAGTTAGACTTGGCCTCCTGCCATAATCTAGCTTCAAGTAACGGGAACTTGCATTAAAACAAGTCAACAACCAATCCCTAGTTAACCATATGTACGCTTGAGTTCAGTACTCATGTAGTGTTAGATACTCAGACTATACAAGTATCATTAGCTGGTCGACCAACAATCAGACAAGAATATGATCGGCCAACCAAAAATACCGCATAGCTTTAATATTCACCACCCTTCACAAGCAATCCCTCAAATACATACATGCCAACGTCAGGCCTACACTAACAAAATACACACCAAGCCTAATCCGGTACCTAAACCAGACTTAGGACTTAATATCAGAACCTGCAAACAAATCAATCAACAACCACAACCACAACAATAATAAGATAGTAACTACCAATGACTCGATCTTACTCGTAACACCGTATATCGGTGCTACATTAACTCGAGGGTTCCATAACCCTCTAAGACACACTAACACAACACTCTAACCTGGGTCCTGGTGACTTTGTGTTCCTCCCCTCTATCGGCAATATCATATCTCCCTACCACAAAGGCCAGAAGAAGGAACTTTCAACCGACCGCGGCCCACAGTCCTTCGGGTCACCCGCGACAGCCCACAGTCCTTCGGGTCACTGCCACATTACACCATCGTGTAATACTCAGCCATAGGACATGACCCCGTTCGTCTGAATCTTCTCTATCCAGCGAATAAGGGGTTTCCTTGAACCCGCTGGGTACGAGGGCGAGAAAACACTAGTCCACCCGAAAACATGCCTAGCATGGGCGGGTTTCGCACCTGCTGTCGGCATAACACACTCGACACAATTATCCATAGGAAAGACCTAAGGGACAAGACTCCAACCCAAAACTAAACAATATATAGGAGTTTACGACAATATCAACCAATACTCGTAGTCCAGCCTATATGGCATAGGACCCGTAGTATCAACATCACAACCAGGAGATCGTCCTATATGGCCAAAGATCTCCTAAACAACAACATTATCACTAAACAACTCAACCAATTAGTCACTCCCTTACCAAGAGATGACTAACCTCAATCAACAAGATTAATTAAACGAGCAAGCATTTAATTAAATCTACTCAATCAACCTACTACAATCAACCCGTTACCCAGATAGTTCGGCCTCCTGCTACGACACTTCCTTTAAAGATAACGGGAACCTGCACTCAACCATATCAACACGCAAGAATAGAAAACATGATGCATCCTAGCCCTAGTCCTAGTCAGGTTATCAACTCAGTCTTAATTCCATTCATCTCAGCTTAGCCCTTGCTAAACTGAGTCCGGTTCGATAAATAAAATAACCCTAAGGACTCTACCATTCAATAGAGTGATCATTCCAATCTATATGCTACTCGATCTACCCTAAATTACAAATGGAATTCACACAAAACCAACTCATAGTGTTCTAGGCGAGAAGCAGCTGGTTGATCGGAGAGGACTTGGCCAAAACCCAAGGGACGCCTTGACTGGACTGGACTCGACTCGACTTGGACAGAACCTCGGCTTCACCATGAAGAAACTGACAGGCCTGGACAGACTGATCTAGAGTCGGCCATAACCTCCTTTAGCTCCTGGACAGTTCTTCGGACTTCCCGGCGGAGTATCGAGCAGAACTTTGACTGATCTGAACCAGTGGATCTGAACTAACTGTAGACGGTACCTCCCTTGATTGTAGGAGAATATGACTGGCTTGGACGGAATCATCTGGACAGAGCTTCCGCCTCAGTATCGTAGAGAATCTTCGATTGGGCAGAGCTCGCCTTCTCGGTGGATTATCGGTATTTAGAAATGACTATACTCACAAAACTACTTCTTTCTTTCACTTTCTCTCTCTAGCCACGTTTTAGGAGTGATTTTGGTGTGTGATGGATGAATGAAACTGAAGGCAGGTATGAGGCCATACGAGCGACTGTGTGTCAGCCCGCATGCTTACGGTCGCATGCGCGGTGACACAAGGGCGCACACATGTCTTCATGAATGCCTAATATACATGCAAGGAGACACATCCACGTCCAGATGGCTTGCTGCATCGCTGGAGTTCATGCATCGCAACACACGGCTCCCTTGCGTGTCGATCAGCATGCTTCGGTTGCAGATACGACGACACCTCGTGCTTCTACATGTCAAGCTGCATGTGCTGCTTCCATGCATGGTGACACCTCGAGCTTTTGTAGACACTCAGCTGCTTAGATGGTAGTTATCACGTCCTGGCCATATACGTAGAGACACCTCGAGCTTCTTGGGCGGTTTACGCGATTTTTGACCCTTCCGGCAAATTTCTGACTCGCGATCAATCCCGAATATTTTTCCGCTCCTGTTCTGATGCTCTAAATATTTTTAACAGACTCCAAATTAATTCGTATATCCTGTAAAAATATTTCCCGTGCCTCTGGCTTCCTCGAAGAATTCCATAATACCGAAATTAGGGTTTTCGCCCAACTTCGGGTTTTCCCGTCGTGCTTTGATACTGTCGTGCTTGCTTCCCGTCGTGCTTAATTCCCGTCCTGCTTAATTCCCGTCCCGCTTCCAATGTCTTTGAAATAATATTCCGCTGATACGAAGTTTTGCGGAAAACTTTGTGCTGAAGAAACGTCATTCTTCCCAAACGTCGAGCTTCTAAACCGTCATGCTTCCAAAAATGTTGTGCTTCCAAAACGTCCTTTACATCAATCTAAGACATCTTCTAACTATTGTCGAGCAACTTATTTGACTCATAGTTCACCCACGATCACTTCTTCGCCCACCTCGTACTTCAAAGCTTCTCGATCAATCCTTATCGCCTAAGACTCGACCACCACAAAGATACTCGACCATTCTCTCTCTCTCTCTCTACTTTTTTTTTTTTTTTTTTTAACGGTTTTCTACACCGCATCCAGACCGAATTGGTCCGATCAGTACAAGGAACCCTTCCATACGCTGTCCCAAGAACCCGCGACCATTAGCTCTCGAACGTAACCGCCGAGCGTTCCACAATCGTCGCGTTCCACCAGTACACAACTCCCATCGAGTATATGGCGCGTGCAGTCTGTCGGACCATGCGCAAGCATTGGAAAAGAGACTGTCGGCCTAGTCTGTACAGATTCAACTCAGCCGAGCGAACCATCGCTCAGTACGCAGCCCACCTTACACGATTCAACTCAGCCGCACACACCCTACTCGACTCTCAGACGATCGGATTACGACCCGACCAGCCTTTCTCCGCAAAACTCAGTGTCTCTCAGGTCAGTTTTCCCTTTGTCTCCCTCCGGCATCATCAGTACGATCTGATCAACGTTCAGAACAGGCGGAGTCGCATAACAGACAGACCAGCGACCATATCTGAGACTCCGATCAGCCTTCCGGCCATCTCTCTCTCTTTCCAATCTTTTTCCTCTCTCTCGGCTCTTTTTCTCTCCTTTCTGCCCAGAACCCGTGTGGAAAAAGTGTCCCCATCCTTGTTCCCCGAAAATCCCCATAAAAGGAATGTTTTGGGCAGTTTCCTCCCCAACCGTTAGTTCCATAACCACCCCGCGCGTCCCTTCCAGTCCGTAACTGTCCTAGACGGTTTCTCTCTCGGCCAACTGCCTTGACGGTTTCTCCGTAACTCCCTTAGCAGTTCCCGAACCCATAAACTGTCCCAGTCAGATAAGTGGTCCGGCAACCACTCAGAACCGCCCTATAACTGCTTCGTTAACTACTTAGTAACCGCTCTCGGTAACCGCTCAGTAACCGTTCTCGGTAACCACCAGATACTGTTCCCGCCATTTTCCTTGGCTAATCAGTTCATGTTCAGCTCAGTATTTGTTCCTGTCACAACGTTTACCAGTCAGTCCACACGTTGACTAACTGATCTCGGATGACAAGTCCAGCTGCCTTGTCTGAATCCATCCAGCTTAGTCCGACAAGCTCAACTGCTATGTTCGGACAGACAGTATCGTCTTAACCTGACCAGTACTATCCAGATGTAATGTCCAACATGTATATCCTGTCTGATCAGTCCGACCTTGGACTGATCCAGTTCAGACAGCGGGATGGGGATGCTACACAAAGCCCGCGTCGACCTTTTATCTAATAAATGCATCCCTTCCTGAAGTCGGGGTTTGTTGCACGTATTAGCTCTCGAATTACTACGGTTATCCGAGTAGTAGTTACCATCAAACAAACCATAACTGATTTAATGAGCCATTCGCAGTTTCACAGTCTGAATTCGTTCATACTTACACATGCATGGCTTAATCTTTGAGACAAGCATATGACTACTGGCAGGATCAACCAGGTAGCATTCATAAATCAGGGCAAGACCACGTCATATTCATGCAAACACATGGAAAGTGGGAACAGACGCAGACTTGACCGTCATCTTTTGTCCGGAGACAAACGTGCTTAGCGGGACAGTATTTCTTCGAATCACCGCCATAATCTTTCTGCACCCGAGATCTCAGCAAACAACTTATTCACCTTTACGAACGATGCATAAATTATGCAAAGACGCAAGGATCACAAGTGCCGGCTTATGTGTTCACGAGTTCCCCAATGAAGGAGATGCCGCAAACAAAATTTTAAGCAAGGGTTAACAATTCCTTCTAGATAGGTACGCAACGCAGGCCCCTGATCAGTTCAATAAGCATAACTACGCTAGTGAAGAAACTGAGAAGGATAGTTGTTCTGTAGTTGGGTGCACGAGCACTGTTGGGGTCAAAATCGGTCGCGACGGAATAAATGTCTGAAAATCCGTAAAAATCGGCATGAACGTTTTTACGAAAAATAAATCTTAGAAAAAGATCTATTTTTACAAAGAATCTTGCGGAGAAAACACATTCACGAAAAATCGGAGAAAGAAGCGAACAAGGTTGCCGCGTAGCAACCAGCGCAAAAGCCGGTCGCTACGTAGCGACCGAGCTCTCAGCAAAGCTCGGTCGCTACGTAGCGTGCTCGGTCGCTTCGTAGCGTGGTCGGTCGCTACGTAGCGTGCTCGGTCGCTACGCAGCGTGCTCGGTCGCTACGCAGCGTGCTCGGTCGCTACGCAGCATGCTCGGTCGCTACGCAGCGTGCTCGGTCGCTACGCAGCGTGCTCGGTCGCTACGCAGCGTGCTCGGTCGCTACGCAGCGTGCTCGGTCGCTACGCAGCGTGCTCGGTCGCTACGCAGCGTGCTCGGTCGCTACGCAGCGTGCTCGGTCGCTACGCAGCGTGCTCGGTCGCTACGTACCGTGCTCGTTCGCTATGTAGCGTGCTCGGACGCTACTTAGCGACCGAGCATGCACACGGCTCGGTCGTTACGTAGCGACCGAGCTCTAAGCGAAGCTCGGTTGCTACGTAGCGACTGAGCTCTCCCCGTAGCTCGGTCGCTACGTAGCGACCGAGCTCTCCCCGAAGCTCGGTCGTTACGTAACGACCGAGCACGTACACGGCTCGGTCGCTACGTAGCGACCGAGCTCTCCCCAAAGCTCGGTCGCTACGTAGCGACCGAGCTCTCACCGAAGCTCGGTCGCTACGTAGCGACCGAGCTCTCCCCGAAGCTCGGTCGCTACGTAGCGACCGAGTCGTGTGTAGCGACCGAGGACGCACACGACTCGGTCGCTACATAGCGACCGTGCTTTCTTAAAAATTGATACGACACGAATCCATGCATTCTCGTCTACTCTTTAATGCTATCTCCCGAAGACTGTAGCCAACCCATTTCATGTTTCTCGTCATTTGAAGTCATCAATCAAACTTTACGATAAAAACCGCGGAAAGTTCGTTTTTATCGAAAGAAGCCGTAATAAACAAACAACGGCCCAAAGAGACCTAGGACGTGACTCGAAACCCACTTACAATTTATTAACCAAAAGCCCATAAACCGTAGGACGGTTTATGCTTGGTTCGCAAGGAAAGATAAATGTCAAGTTTCCGCGGATAAATATGGAGTATTCGAAGATAATCAGAAAGATCGGGAAAAACAGAATATCTCCATTTTTAAGTTATGACGGCTTAAGGGCAGAAGAGGAAATAGCGTAAACAGACCTAGGAGTGAGTATATAAGGAGTCCTAGGCGAGAGGCACGTGGGAGAACTTTTTAGACTCCGAACTCTCGGCACTTAGAAACTCTGAGGCATTATTCTCGACATGCTTTGTTTCCATGACTGGCAACTGATTACCAAACGAACGTGGACAAGCAGTTCGATCTCTTGGTTCACTCATGAACTACGTTCGGCTTGATCCTCGAAAGGGGTACGTAGGCAGCCTTTCATAAGGTTCAGTCCGAAATCAATCAAAAACCTTTTCTGTATTTTCTTCGTCTTTTGTTATCGAGCTGTGAGTCAACTAGGTTTGAGATTTTAGGCCGCTAGAACTAGGTAACTCGCTGACAGCCTTTTCGGCCAAAGCTTTTATGATCTCTTGTAATGATCGCAACACTCTCACGCGGACTCAAAATAAGATCTACTGTTTTCTCTAAACTCGTTTGTTATCTTTTCATTATTTCCGCATATATTTGGTCACTTGCCGTTGGCCCTCGCAGAAATCCGGAACCTCTGGTAAATTAGGGTTTTCCTAGTTTCCTAATTTAAACGTAAATCGACAGTGCGAATTTCGGTTCCCAAAAGCACAAAGCCTACAAACACTAGCTATCCAATCACCACTCATACGCCGCACGTTCAAATGCCCCGCTAACATTAATCTTTCCAACCACACTCTAGATGTAATCAAAAGAGCAGCTGGAAGACGGATGAAACCAGGCCAAGACCACACAAGCGCGAAAATTTGAGGTTAGGGGCAAAACGGTCTACCGGAAAATTTGCCAGAAAAGTTGCCGAAAAATTCGTCGGGGACAGTCTTGCCATCGGACCTCAGCCCAACCATCGATCGTGTAGGACCGAGAAGTCAGAAATACCCATTCGGACTACCACCCACATCGTAGGCACAGAAGAGTGCCTACTCCTTATATAGACAAAACATTTTTTTTTCAGTCTGTCACCAATAGACATTGGTTGTGTTCCGGGAGTATTTTTAATGTAAAAACAAAAATACATCGAATTTGAATCTGATTTTTTGCATGCTTCATAAGAATGGTTAAACCTATTTTCTGCTAAAGTTTCATAATTTTCTTTTGCTTTTAACCATGTCTTTTGCATGCTACAAGGTTCGGGGTTTCGTGGCCTTAACAGATGTCTATAGCAACTTTTGATCAACACTTGACATCTGAAACTCTTTGTTGACATATTTTTGATGTTTCCTTTCAGAAAACCTTTTTCAGAAATATTAATTTTTGAATTTTTGGCTTCTCGGGTGATTTTGGCTGTCTGTGGATGATTTTGGCCCACGTTGGCTGTCTGTCAGTACATATATCAGCACGCTGGACCTTCCCATGGACTGTTCGTGTACTGATTTTGGCCCACGTGAACTTTCCAGTACACATATCAGCATGCTGGCCCTTCCCGTGGACTGTTCGTGTACTGAACTCATATCAGCACTCTGGCCCTGTCCGTCTGTCCACATATCACCACGTTGGCCCTTCCCATGGACTGTCCGTGGACTGTTCGTGTACTGAACTCATATCAGCACGCTGGCCCTTCCCATGGACTGTCCGCCAGTACACATATCAGCACGTTGGCCCTTCCCATGGACTGTCCGTGGACTGTTCATGTACTGAACTCATATCAGCACGCTGGCCCTTCCCATGGACTGTCCGTGGACTGTTCATGTACTGAACTCATATCAGCACGCTGGCCCTTCCCATGGACTGTCTGTGGACTTATGCTGGCTCGACTTTTTCATTGACTGATGGTCCATGATGCTGGCTCGATTAAATCCTTCCCGGGAGTAGTGGCCGATCATATCAGTCTGTTATGTGTACTGATGATGGCAAGATCATCCATCATCCAATCAAGTGTTATGTTAACATTTTCCCTTGATTTCTTTCGGGTTTTAATGCTCCTGTCAGGATGTTAACAGGCGGGCAACATTTCATTGGTCAATCTGAAATATTGTGGCGAGAGAGAATTTCACCAAGTAAAAATCTCGAACATCGGATGACGTCTTCTTATATACTTGAATTTTTTAGGGGTTTTTGTTTTTAACGTTTTGGGGAGGAACTTGTGACTGGAAAGGGGGAGAGTCGAATCTTAGCGACAAAGGGCTGAATCTCAGTGGATCGTGGCAGCAAGGCCACTCTGCCACTTACAATACCCCGTCACGTATTTAAGTCGTTCACAAAGGATTCTACCCGCCGCTCGGTCATAATTATAATTCAAGGCGGTCCGAACAGCGCTACCGCCAAACGAACTTAGCCAACGACACGTGCCTTTGGGAGCCGAATCTCCTACTAAGGGTCGGCAATCGGGCGGCGGGCGCATGCGTCGCTTCTAGCCCGGATTTTGACTTAGAGGCGTTCAGTCATAATCCAGCACACGGTAGC
>NC_063451.1:9527475-9544975 GCF_020379485.1 Brassica napus | reverse complement strand
CACCGTCGAAGCCTTGACCAACGTGCTTTGGATTAACTCCAAGTTCCGAGACTACCTCGGGATTAACCCAACTATAACCATCGAAGACGCTCTGCACGATTCAAAAAACTTTATCAAGATGGACGAAGACAAGCGAGCTTACAACGCCAACCAGCAGGCTCTAAAACCGACGGCATCGAAGACATCAGGCGCCCAAGAGCCACGACAGCACGTCCCTTACAAAAAGAAAGGACCCGTCTATGCCATCTTCGAGGGCGATCAATCTGGTGTATTTGCTGCGGTACGTGAACCAGGATTGAACGTATGGGAACGCGATACTGAAGGAAAAACACAGCAGTCCCGTAAGCCCGCATCCGCCAACTCTAAGAGCTCATACGACCAGAACAAGTTCTGCAAGTACCATGATATGAGAGGTCATGACACCAAAGAATGCAGACAACTCTACGAGGCATGGCTCGCCTCCACCAGCAGCGGTCCCACCTAGGTCAAACCACCGAAACTAAAACGACCAAAAAGAGTAAAAGTTGGAGCAAGAGCAAGGACAAGAAGAAAAAGTCTAACGAAGAAAAAGAAGAAGACTCCCCTCCGGCAGATGATGGCGACCAATCGCATCATGACGAGGAGTCAACCTCCGACGAAGAAAAACCAAAAGCTCGGCGAAATATTTTCACAATCGGAGCCACGCCATCCACAACGGCGAAGCAGGAGGACGATCTACGTGAATCACTCAACCAAAAATCAGGGAAGACGATCAAAAGCCTCACTCCCACCAACACCTCGGCGCGAACAATAGGAAGTAGAAGCACCCTTATGGAGATCGATGGCGCACCACCTAGGATCAGTCGTTCCATAAGGAAGCTCAATGTTTCAGACGCTCGACACGTCCTAGACACCAAGAGAAAGGATCCACTCCACCGGCAAGACGAACTTAAACCGGAGTTGTTGTCAAACAATCAATCTGTTTGTATCGAGACGACTGATCTCTGAATTAAGCTCAACTCGAAGATCCCGGATCTTCGCGAAAAGCTCAAACGATGCAAGACCGACCATTCCCAAGCGGAGCCAGAGCCGATCGCCCCGTATCAACGCAAGACTCAAGACCTGCGTACACGTCTCAGTTCACTTAGGGCTGAGCGAACGGCACGACCCGAGGAAGAGCATCAAGAGCAGTTTAAGCGCTTGAACGTGATCATGTGAGGATCCCCCCCTGGCAACGATTCTGTCAGATCTGTGAAAGCTTTCCGACGGAAGGCAATCACAACTAAGCGCTGGACCACCACCCCAGAGGCTAGCCCTCCAAACACCTTTTCTGCCGAAGACGCGGCAGGCGTCCACATGCCACACAACGATTCGCTCCTCGTTGACGTCGGAATTAGTGACTGCACGGTCACTAAAGTCCTCGTGGACACTGGCAGTTCGATCGATCTCATCTTTAAATGAACACTCGTCAAGATGGGGATAAGCCTTGACGATATGAAACCATCCGCGCGATCGCTAACAGGTTTTAACGGGTCAACCGAAACCATGCTCGGAACGATACGCTTGCGAGTATACGCCGAAGGCATCGCCAAGAACGGCAAGTTCTTCGTCATCGACGTTCGAGCTCCATATAATGCAATCCTAGGTACGCCATGGATCCAAGCGATGAAGGCTATCCCTTCGACCTATCACCAATGTATCAAATTTCCTGGTAACGAAGGACGGATCATCACCCTTCGGGGCGACCAAGCAGCTGCTCGAGATCTCCTCATCGCCGAGGTGAAAAACTGGAAGGCGACTTCCCACGTTAACTCAGTCGCCAAACCAATCCAGAAGATCTATCCTTTCAAGGAAGAGATTCTCGAGGTAGCCATCGACGACGGTGACTAAGCCAAGACCATCCGAGTCGGCGCCCACCTTCCCGATGACACGAAAGACAAGCTCATTTCATTTCTCAGGGATAACGTCTCTGCGTTTGCTTGGTCTACCTCCGACATGAAGGGGATCGACCCAAGCGTCACTACACACGAGCTCAATGTCGACCCAACGTTCAAACCAATTCGTCAAAAAAGGCGCAAGCTCGGCCCCGAACGATCAAAGGCCATAAATGAAGAGGTCGATCGATTGCTAAACGCAGGCTCCATCACGGAACTGAAATATCCCGAATTGTTGGCTAACCCAGTCGTCGTAAAGAAGAAGAATGGCAAATGGAGGGTATGCGTCGACTTCACAGACCTCAACAAAGCATGTCCTAAAGACAGCTTCCCCCTCCCTCACATCGATCGACTTGTCGAATCAACAGCAGGCAACGAGCTGCTGACATTTATGGATGCCTTCTCTGGTTACAACCAAATAATGATGCATCCAGACGATCGAGAGAAAACAGCTTTCATCACCGACCGCGGGATATACTGCTACAAAGTAATGTCCTTCGGTCTCAAGAATGCCGGCGCGACATACCAATGACTCGTCAACAAAATGTTCGCCGAGCGATTGGGAGCCACAATGGAAGTGTACATTGACGACACGTTGGTGAAATCCCAAAGGGCAGCCGATCATATCGACCACCTCAAAGACTGTTTCTTCATCTTGAACAACTACGGCATGAAGCTCAATCCAACGAAATGCACGTCCGGCGATTTCCTTGGATACATAGTCACTCAAAGGGGGATCGAGGCCAACCCAAAGCAAATAACTGCCTTCGTTGACCTTCCTAGTCCCAAAAACAGTCGCGAGGTGCAACGGTTGAGCGGTAGAATCGCCGCCATCAATCGATTTTTATCACGATCGACCAATAAGTGCCTCCCCTTTTATGATCTGCTGCGCGGCAACAAGAAATTCATTTGGAACGAACGATGCGAGGAAGCATTCGAACAACTCAAACGCTATCTTACAACGCCACCAATGTTGGCTAAGCCAGACAAAGGCGATACATTATACCTTTACGTTGCAGTCTCCAACGCAGCTGTGAGCATCGTGCTCGTCAAAGATGAACGAGGCGAGCAGCGTCCGATATTCTATACCAGACAACGCATGACCAATGCAGAAACACAGTATTCGACCCTCGAAAAGATGGCATTGGCAGTAATGACTTCGGCAAGGAAGCTTCGGCCTTATTTCCAATCTCATTGGATCGTTATCCTGACAAACTTACCACTGCGAACCATCATGCAAAACTCCAATCACTCGGGTAGACTCTCGAAGTGGGCCATCGAACTCAGCAAGTACGACGTCATGTTTCAGAGTAAACCAGCTGAAAAATCCCAAGTGCTGGCCGACTTTCACATCAAGCTAACGCCAAAACTCGAACAAGATTTAAAACTACCCAACGCTACCTGGATTCTGCACGTCGATGGATCATCTTCCAATAAAGGTTCCGGGATTGGCATCCACCTCCAATCCCCCACCGGCGAATTGCTCCAGCAATCCTTCCGACTAGGTTTCAAAGCGTCAAACAATAAAGCGGAGTACGAGTCCCTCATCGCTGGACTACGCCTTGCGCAAGCAATCCAAGAAAAGCGTATCCAAGCTTACTGCGACTCTCAATTGGTCGCTAACCAGTTTAGCGGGGACTACGACGCTAAGAATGAGCGAATGGATGCCTACCTTAAAGTCGTGCAAGACCTCATCAAAAAATTTGAGTCCTTCCAGCTTACAAAGATTCCCCGCGACGAAAACGTCTGCGCGGATGCTTTAGCGGTGCTCGGGAGCAGTCTGAGAGACCAAGTAAAGCGGACCATTCCGATCCAGCAGATTGACAAACCAAGCATCACTCTTTCACACGATGAGATCGACCAAGTAGTAGCGATCGACACAACAGACGCAATGGATACAAGTGAAATGAGCGATCGATCTGACGATACACTGCCCGACTGGCGAACGAACCCCTTTTATCCAATTTCTCTCAGACGGATCACTCCCGCAGAACAAATGGGAAGCTCCTCGATTGAAAACCAAAAGCGCAAACTACGTTCTCATCGATGGCAGACTACATCGTTGGACCACTGCAAAGGTTCTGTTGACATGCCTTGGAATAGAAGAAGCATCGCTCGCCATGGCAGAAACTCATGAAGGAGCAGCAGGGAACCTTTTAGGCGGTCGGGTGCTACCTCTTAAAGTGAAAAGCCTCTGTTTCTACTGGCCGACCATGATCGCTGATTGCGAGGCGTACAGACGCAAATGCGACAAGTGCCAACGGCACGCGTCAAACATACATAGCCCGACCGAAATTCTAAGAACTATGACGGCTGCCTACCCATTCATGCGTTGGGTGATGGATATCATCGGACCAATGCCAAGTTCCAGACAACGCAAATACGCTCTGATCATGACGGACTACTTCACCAAGTGGGTCGAAGCGAAAGCACTCGTCCACATCACCGACAAATAAGTTCAGAACTTTGTCTGGAAGAACATCATCTGCAGGCACGGCCTTCCCTACGAGATCGTCACTGACAATGGCTCTCAGTTTATTTCCAGCAACTTCTGTTGTTTTCTAGAACGATGGGGGATTCGCTTGAACACGGCGACGCCTCACTATACGCAGTGCAACGGACAAGCCGAAGCCACTAACAAGATGATTCTCGACGGCATCAAGAAGCGCTTGGACCTCAAGAAGGGTCATTGGGCCGATGAGTTGGACGGGGTACTTTGGTCACACCGAACAACTCTGCAAAGTGCAACCGGTCAGACGCCATTCTCTCTGGCATACGGGGGCGAAGCTATGGCTCCGGCAGAAGTTAGCGTAACAAGCCTTCGTCGAGCAAAAATGCCACCGAACGAGGAACTGAACAGAGAGATGCTATTCGATGCCTTGGATGCGATCGAATAGTAAAGATACCAAGCGTTGCTCCGAATCCAGAACTACCAACACCTTGCCAAATCCTATTACAACAAAAAGGTTCGCGCCCGCCCGTTGGAACTCAACGATCAGGTCCTTCGCAAAGTGTTCGAAAACACAAAGGAATGGAAGGCCGGCAAGTTGGGAACGAATTGGGAGGGGCCATACAAGATAGTCGAGGTCGTTAAGCCTGGTGTTTACCGATTAGAAACCTCGACTGGCGAACCACTACCCAGAGCGTGGAACGCTGCGAACCTCCAGAAATACTTTACTTAACCGTCGCCATCGAGCGTTGAAAAAAATAAATAAAAAATAAACCGAGCGAATGACCTCACCGTCACTTTCCCTCAGAGCTAAACGAATGACAACACGTCACCATCACCCAGCTTCAGGCGGATGACACCATGTCACTTCTACCCAAACACCGAATGAGCACGTTCTTGTCACTTTTGCTTTAATAACGGCAAATGGCCGAAACCGCTGTTCGGTCAAACTGAACTACGATTGGCTTGATCCCCTTAACGGGGTACGTAGGCAGCCTACCACTAGGTTCAGTCATACTCCAAAAAAAAAAAAAATATATATATATATCGACATATTTCTCATATGAAATGAGATATCCGCAAAGGCGTCATGTAAACGCATGTATGCCACTTCCACCCCAACAGAATGGCTAAGCATCGCATGATCTAAGTGCGAACGAGTATTTCATTCGTCTTCCAGGACCGATCTTCGGAATAGAGATCGACTACGAGATCCCCGCCTTTCATTCCATCACCGAGAGGTTCACAGCTCAGTGGCAAGCTAGTGAAGCACGCTTCCCTTGCTCCATTTGAACTTCAACGAAAACATGCGACACCCCGCTAAGGAAACATAATATCAACCAATCAAGCGATAGGATTACTTGCGCGCGTTTCAGTCAATCACCCGATCAACCGCCGAAAGCGAAAAAGGGACTGGGAACACGCACTTCATGTCTGTCGATCCAAGCGACCATAAATGCTTTGAGACAATAACGAAGCCGATCTCAAGTTTGCAAGTCCAAAACGAAAATAAAAAACATCCAAAAAGCAAGGAGCTAAGAGTACAACACAGTTCGAAATCAGAGTATCAAGGCAATCGAAAGACACAGCTTAGAAGCTGCAACCAAAGGATAAAAGATAGATAATGAAACAACAACAAACGGCTTAGTCGGCTCAGGAGATCAATCTTCAGTGATTGAATATGGAACGGCAGCGCCGATCGTCCCCACGGTCTGAATCTCCTGAATCGAAGTTTCGCAAGCAGAACTCGATGCAGTAGCCGGATCAACAACCTCTAGGTTCGAGCCGAACTGGTTCGAGCCCTGAAGTCGCTTGAGACGAGGAAGAGAGGAGACAGTGAGATCTTGGTCCGTGATATCTTCAACGAAAACTCCGTCCAACTCTTCCTTGAACTTTGCCTCGTTGGCAAACAAGATATCCTTCAACTTCTTCTGGACGGGCATCTCCCACTCTTCCAGCATGCCCAGCCCATCCAATGTTCCGAAAGCCTGACTGTGGAGAACTAGCTTCTCCTCACGCTTATCTCGGTCGACCATGTATCTCCTAAACTTGACGAAACGATCTGCCGCCGTCGCTCTGATACAACTCATCTCGGACGTAAGCTCGCGGCGGTGCACCTGTCTCACATGATCCATCGTCCTCTTTGTCTTCTAAGCCTCCTCGGTCTTCTCTGCCTCCAATCGATCGATCTTACTTCGAGCAGCCTCTAGTTCGCCTTCAAGACCTTTAATTCTCTCAGCATCCTGCTTGTACTCACAATGATAACGGTTTCGCTCGGCGATCATCTCTTTGGCTTTGTCCAGAGCAACCCTTTTAGACTTCTCGATCTCCGCATCCTTGCTCTCGATCGCCGCTTTGGCCTTAGCGAAATCTGAAGCCATCCTACGCAGTGGCAGCTCGTAATCTGTTGTAAATAGAGAGTTTTAGAGACTGAATATTTCTCTGTTATTATTAATGATCAAGGGGGTTCCTTTATATAAGGATTACAAGATGAAGATAAATGGAAAGTATCCAAAAACCTAAACTCACTAGGATTAGGAAAAACTACTAATACATAATAATGGAAAGATTACATCTACTAGGAAAAGGAAAGAGTTTCCTTTTCTCCAAGCTTTGTGGCCGCCTCTCTCTCTCTCTCTCCTCTCTCTAGGCTTCGGCCATCTTTCCATCTTCTAGGTATTGGGCCGGTCTTGGGCCGGGCCTGGTTAATGGCAATCAACTCCATGATTTATAACACTCCCCCTTGGATGCCATAACTATATAGGATTTGTAGTACGCTTCATGTTGCCTCATTAAAACCTTATCAGGAAAACCCAGTGGGACAAAACCATGATGAAGGAAAAAGAGTACAACACGCACTACTCCCCCTGATGTGAACCTCAGTGTAGGTTCTACATTCTATGCATCTTGGTGCGTGATATTTCCTGTATGTACAGGATGGGAGTAATCGGCCAGTTTCATTACTGAACCGTAATTAGACCACTTCGACTTCTTAGGTCGTTTCTCATGTCCTTTGACATTGAGTGTCCCAGTAAAGCATGTGTGCTAAACAATGTGAACCATATTGTTCTCGGAGATCACTATTGGGTCTTTGCAAATCGTGTTTGCATGTGTCCATAGTCTAGACGTGATCGTCTTCTGTTAACTCTTTACTTTGATCAGACAAACTAAGTACTTATGGACAATGTACTAGACGTGGTTATCATGAACCTGTGTCTCGATCTGGCCGATCCATGTCTGGATCATAGACCTCTTCTATACGTGTCCAATACTTGTCTCATGAGTGTTCAAGATCAATGATTATTGCTGTGAGTTTATAATCTCTTATTATGGCTCTGCGGCCGAACACTCTCATGGATGTGGACATCGATTTCTTTGCCTTAGGCAGTACCATATCTATCTTGGACATTGTAGTCCTTTATCCATCTCTTGATGGTGTCTCATGACCTCTGTTGCTGTGGATTATATCACACACTGAAATATATATATTATTAGGTTATAGATCTCGGCTCTCACAAGCTTATGGACTACAATACATTTGTATCCGGTTGATCTTTTCTCTCTACTAGCCCGTGATAAAGAACAAGGGCTAGACGTCTTTTAGTCTTAAAAGCTGGACGCGTCTAGTAGAAGAGCCAGACGTTCTTTGCTGAAGAGCCGGACGCCCTTAGACGGACAGAGTCAGACATCTTTAGTTTGAAGGGCTGGGGCCGGACGCTTTTGGTCAGACACCCACATAGATTTATTCTATGCCTACTAACCTCTTTTAGGTTTAGTATAATCACAAGGAATTTCAAATATATGGACTGTATTGGATTGTCTTTTATACAACTCCAAGATCAATGATCATGCGTGATCAATTTCTTTTACATACTATATGCAGCTGCTTTATGTTTCAGTCCATGAATCAGCTTAGGAACAAAGCTTTTCTTTCATCTTATCCAGTGATCCATATGCTGCTTACTACATCATTTGTATTTAATTTCATTCTTATGACCAGACCATTTTCAATTTCGAAAATCTGTAGCAGCATCCATCACATAGGAGTTTATCTCCTTATATTTTGTTCCTTTGATCTCTGTGAGTACCTTGTGTAACAAGCTATAATCTAATGCTGTTAAGTAGGAAGACATGAACACTCTTACATCATGTACATCTCTCACGGTTTCTTTACTTCTCACAAGATCCATCTATTTCACTGGTTGATCAGATGGCGTTTCTGTATATGTATATGGCCAATACGCCTATCTCTTCTTTATATACTTTGGACCTCCACGTTTTATCTTTTCTAATCTCTATGATCTTTTATGATTGTATGAGTACTCATTCGTGGGTTCATGATCGTCGCTTATCTCTTTATGTTCAAGTGCTATAACTTTATGTATCTTTATACAAATGTGTGTGTGTGTCGACACTTTCATGTGGTTCCATTATGTTCCAGACATGATCCAATGGATTTGAGATCTTATTATCCAGGACCTTTGTTACCTAGTATCTTGGCGTCCCAAGACTATATGGTTTGGTACCTTAGATGTGTAGCTGCGCAGCCTTTTCTCAATGTCTGGTATGGTTTCTCTTATAATCTCGGATCTGTATTCTATGCACCATTTTTCTATCCGAGATTCCTTTATCTTATGGAACACTTGGTCTATCTTGTATAGACTCTATAGCAACTTGATTATGTCTCTTCTAGGACATTCATTTTGGTGGTAAGCTGGTTAGTCATTTCTCGGGTCAGTGTCTGGCATTTTGATTAGCTTCTCAATTAGCTAGCTTTATATAATCTTTCTTTGGACGTCTTAAATTATAACCTCTAGTCCGAGGATCTTTGCCAAGACAATGATGGTTAAAATCATTCGTACTTTTAACATTCTTTATCCAGCTTATAATATTTCTCCTTTAATATTCGGATTCATGCAATCCGTACCTGGCCACTATTTGATCACCCATGTTTTGGCTCTCGGTCCTTTTTATTTCGTGGAGAAGATCTTATTCTTATATATTCCCAATCCTCTTCTGAGGTTCCATCTTAGACGGCACATGTATGTATGTGGTGGTTTATTCAAAATCTCTTAAGATGGTGTATGTCTGGTTTTATGACCCGTTATTCAATCTGAGATGGGAATATCTATGCTCACTTATATGGCCTGATGCATATGATCATATTATCATTCTATACATGTAAAACATAATGTCTCCAAGCTTATAGACTTTAGAATCTTAGTCTTATAGATAATGGCTTACATGGCCGAACCTTTTATAGGTAATGGCTTACTTGGCCGAACCTTTATAGGTAATAGATTGTGTACGAACAAGCCTGAACTATGCGGTCAAGTCCCGGCCAAGTCACGGCTGAGCCGTTTATTCTTATGGTCTATTCAGCCGGGTAATGACCTCTTTGGTTTGGCGGTTTGTATCATGGCCTCTACGGCCGAGGAATGGTCCTTTATGGCCGAGTAATGACCGAGCCATATAACATGGTCTTAGACCATAGTGGTACACGAATTTGTAGCATTGATCATGGGTTTATCCTCTCTCCCCCTCATGACCATACTATAAGGTCGTGGTGCTTGGGACAATTAAGCCTAATGAGTTTCCCTTTGTGTACATGTTTCACAACGTGAGATCATTTACGGGATAACTCTGTGCCTTTTCAATCTTTTCATCAAGTTTAGACTTTAGGATGGCTAATCCTATCATGCCATATAGTGTAAAATTTCGTGGTGTTATCTCAATATGGTTACCACATCTCTTGCTTCTTATCATACTGATCTTGTACCATAGTTTTAAATCAGTAGAGATCATAGGTTTAGTCTCGACCACTTATAAGGTCTTAGGCGTTTTTCTTCTTAAAATCTAAAGGAACTTGTTTCCTTCCTTACCCATTGTTTCTACTTGGAAACCATACATTATAACTTCAATGGGTCACATATTCTTTTGGGTGTGTATAATGCCTTTTAAGGCAATGCCTTAGCCATAGTTTCTTTACTATGCTTACTATACCCATTCATGATTTCTTACTTGGTTTTATGCCCTTTAGGCAACTCTTTAAAATCATTTATATGTTCAAGTAAGATCAGGCAAGACAATGAATTCAAAACCAATTCCATTGTATATATAAAATCGTGAACCATCAAGTAGGTTAAAAACAAATCACAAAACAAGGACTTTATAATAAAATGTCGAGATCCCTCTTAGTTAAATAGATAAGCCGTCCTGTCCATCTATTGCATTGGACACGGCTGCCTTGGATTCATCTTGATCCATTTCCTCAGGATATTTCATCTCACCACTTTTCTTTAGTACCTTGTCATTCTCAATCACCGTTAGGCAAGAGATCAGGTCATTGTAAGTGGTAGAACCTCTTTCTATGTAGATATGTTTTGACAACAAATCTTCTGGATGGAATGTGGAGTATGTCTTGAATAGACAATCATTATCTATTACCTCTTCTCCACATAATCTCAGTTAGTACACGACCCTGGACAAGGCAAAGTGAAACTCGGCCACTGTCTCAAAGTCTTGGAATCTGAGACTCATCCATTCATGTTTGACCTTTGGTAATAATACCATAGTGTATCTGGAGTTTAATTTTTTCCAAAGGTCACGAGGATTCTTAATATGTAGATACTGATTTCTTAGTTCCTCAGTGAGATGATGGCGCATTATCGTAATGGCTCTTAACTTTTCACTTTCAGTTGCATAATCACCCTAAATGATACTCCTTCCGAGTCCTCTTGAATTCAGGGTAACTGAAGTGTTCATTTCCCATTCTAGATAATTATCTCTAGAGAGATTTAGAATGGCATAATCCATGGGGTTAAATCTCGGCATCTTAAATCATATTATCAATCAATTCTTGATTTAGAATTCTTGCAACCAATTCAAATAATCAGTGCATATGATTTCATAAGTCTCTCTATGATACTTTGAACCACACAGTCATGTATTGTGATACAGCAATCCTAAAGATTGGTTCATGATGCAATCCGGTTTATGTAACCATCCGGATACTAGGCCACATGACCACTTGAATATGCACTAAGCCACACAGCTTTTAATCAATCAAGGGCATAAGGCAGAAAGTATGAACAATGTATTAGGCCACACGGCCATATACAAAACAGGATCTAGATGCATTCAATCGTATTTCTTAGTTGCATATCTATTAGGTTTTAGAATTAAATAATCTAGCAACCTAACTCTCATTCAATATGTAAATTCTTTAAATCAATCTTTCAAGCTTTAAGTAATGAGAGATTTAAGGTTTCAAGGCCTTTAGGAATTTTAAAATTCGAGATTAGGGTTTTAGTTTAAACAAGATTCAGATTCAAGTCTTAACACAATCCTAATCATAGCTCTAGGCGATCTATCAAACACTCAAGTTTCAAAACAAAATTAAAACCGATTTTCCAAAATTAGGGTTTTAGGGGATTTCGAAAACTTTGATCTTTGATCAAGGGGATTTGATTTGATATTCAAAAACCTTTAAGGTGCTGATTTTAATTGATCAATGGATCAATCTCGTTTTTAGGTTTAGATCGAACTTATAGAGCTTCGATTTACTCATAGGGGATTGATCTATTTAACCTATGGCTTTTAGTTTTAGAGATTATCTTTTAGGGTTTCAATCTTTACAAAACAACCAGGTTCGATTCATGTCCTCAGAATTAGGATTACCTTTGTTTTGCAGATTGTAGAAACCGGACCTCCAAGATGAACGGATGAACCTCGGATGCGAGCTGCGACGCGAACGCGAGCTGTCTTCTTCCTATCGGGTCGCAAGATGGGACGGGACGCGAGCTGTCTGGAACGATCTTGCGTCTGGTCACGGATGTGTGCTGAGGTAGTCGGACGCGATCGGGACGCGTCTTCTTCTTTTCTAGTTCACGAGTTGCTGCTTTTGCAAGCAGCTGATCTAATTGCGAGCATGCTGTGATGCGAACGTGGGCTGGCTCTGTTGTGAACAGGAAGCAATATGAGAAGAACCGTGAGCTGTTCAAGCTTGAGGTCGTCGGTTCATGGTCAGTATATGGATCGCGAACAGCTTTGTGTTTGAGATCTTTGCACCAACTCCTCTCAGCCCATGAAATAAAAACAAGGAGTATTAGATTACATGAACACCATAATCTGAACAAGATATCATCAAACAACTAAGGTATGATAAACTTATCTTTCACATGATTTGAATTTGGCTAGAAAATCTTGTTGGTTCGGATTAGGGTTCCAAAAGACCAAGACAGTGCCGCGTATTGTTTCTGCGAGTGTGGGCGCGTCTGAGATCGGATCGACGATGGGTTTGCGCTGATGGATTTGCCTCGTCAAGAGCTTCAAGATGATATGTGGCTCGTTGTCTGGTTCCTCAGGATTTGAGAGATATATCGATTTTAAGTTGCGCCTGGATTAGGGTTTATGTGTGACGGATTTTAGGTTAGGTTGTCTCAGCGTTTTGGAGTCTACCGTGCTGATAACGTGTTGTAAATAGAGAGTTTTAGAGACTGAATATTTCTCTGTTATTATTAATGATCAAGGGGGTTCCTTTATATAAGGATTAAAAGATGAAGATAAATGGAAAGTATCCAAAAACCTAAACTCACTAGGAATAGGAAAAACTACTAATACATAATAATGGAAAGATTACATCTACTAGGAAAAGGAAAGGGTTTCCTTTTCTCCAAGCTTTGTGGCCGCCTCTCTCTCTCCTGAAGTCGGCTCTCTCTCTCCTCTCTCTAGGCTTCGGCCATCTCTCCATCTTCTAGGTATTGGGCCGATCTTGGGCCGGGCCTGGTTAATGGCAATCCACTCCATGATTTATAACATAATCCAATATGAGCTGGTTTTTACGGAGAGCAGCCTATAAAAGTAAACACAAAAGGAGAAAGGAAAAGACAACGATTAGTCGAGCAAACAACAGCTAACTCACGATATACATTGGCCAGTTAGGAACTTACTTCCACGTCGGCCTGAGCAGATGCGATAAACCCGTCTGGAAAAGCAAGCTCGGAAGTCTCCGGCCTCAAGTGCGCGCCACCACGGATCTGACGCACCAACTCAGCACACGCATCAGGATCCCTAACGAACGGCGAGTCCTTATCATGACAAAAGGCCCAACGCTCAGATGAAGCTAGTAAAAACCTATCGGACGGAGGACTCGACCCTCCCCAAGGCAGCAAGCGAGAGGCCGGCAAAGCTATCTCCTTAAGAGAAAGAGGAGAAGGACACTGCGACCTCTTCTGAATCATTCCGCCAAGTCCGAGAAAATTCCCGTCGGTCGGCTCTTTCCTCTTCGCACCAATCGATCCGACAATGCCCATCTCGGTTGGATCGTTAGAGCCATCTGTCTTGCTAGTCGAATGATCGCCCTCCACCTGATCTTTCTCACCTAAGTCTTTCCCATCCCCGGAACAGACCGCTACCTTTTTAGAAGACTTGTTCTTCTTTTTCTTCTTCTTCTTCAACAAACTAACATTGGGAGCATCGGCCGTCAAACCGTTCGTCCCTTCGGCCACCGTATCCAAAACCGCGACGTCTCTCCCTCCGGTCACTGCCTCCTTGGCAGGAGATCTTTGTGGCTCGGCATCTTCACCCTCAGACGCAGTCATGGAGCTAAAGCTCTCACCTCTTAGCTGAGTGCGTAGGAGCTCTCTGTAGCTCGGATATGCTTTCGGAATGTGCCCCATAAGTGGAAGTTTCATTCTTTTCCCGGTCTTCGTCACGCACGGAACGTCCGGCGACCAATCGACTAGAAAAAAAAAAGGAGAAACGATCAGCGTGAAGAAAGAAGTGATGATTATCTAGTCAATTGAACAAAGCAACAAGAAAGAACCTTTCGCGATGTGCTTCTGTTGGCAACTGATCCTCTGACGATCGAAGCTCACTCACGTCTGCTGACTAAGCACCACCACCTTCAGAACGTCCTTCCAAAAGGTTTCCTGAGGGCCGATGGTGTTCGGTGAGCAGCCGCCAAACAAAAAAAAAACACAAGGTTAAAACTAGATTTGGTACGTCGATCGCTCAGCATAAACTAACTACCGATATCAGGACTCCATAGAACTCGGAAGCTTTCGTTTGGAGGATCTTCAAAGGCAGCATTATTAGCCTTAACGAAAAAGTAGGAGCGCTGCCACAGCTTCGTCCCCGAGGGATGACCAGTCAAGATGTGAAGCCTCGAACACATTTGCACCGTAAATAAACCTTTCGGTTTTGGATAGGTCTGTGTCAACTCCTCAAAAATCTGAACAGTCATATTGACACATCAATCTTTGCTGCCATCACCATCAACGCAACAGGATCGGGAACCACAACCTAGAATCTTTCTGAAAGAATGATTCATAGACGAACTGAAACCCATCGGTGGAGTTCAAAGCCGCTGATCGGGTCGCGGAATAATGAACTCGACGACGTACGCTCCACACTCCTTCATCAGCGAAGACACACTTCTGAAAGTTGACTCAGTAGGCAGAACATCGCCCCAACTCTGTCCCTGCACTACGGACGGTCGAGCAAGCTTCGACGGGAGATCCAAGAGTTGCACAATTGCCCCATCAAGATGATAGGAGAAGGGAGTCAGTCGGCGAATTTTCCCCATCGGGCCGATCGAACGATCGTCGACACCTCTGTCGGGGATCCCGTCGACCGCGGCGGCTCGATCCCACCCAATCTCCTTCGCCGCAGAATCGCCCTCGCTTCTTCTCTCTATCCCGGGATCGTCGTTTGCCCTGGCCAGAACGATCTCTCCTGCACCCTCAACAACGCAATCACCATCTACATCTTCCTGAGGCAGCTCCCTAGAATCTGAATCACGCAGGAGGCTTTGGTGAGACCTAGTCGCCGACGCTAACAGTTGGGTACCGACCGATCGATCTATCGGAAGACTCGAACCGCTTACTGCTCCTTTCCCTTTCCGGAACTTCGAATCCGATCTCAGAGGCGGGGGAGCAACTTGATCAATCGATCGATCAGACGATGGCGAAAGCTCCTCTCGCGCGACCATCGGAACAATGAAGAAATCATGGCGGCAGACCGGAAAATAATAGGGGGAAAGGAAAAAGGGAGAATTCCGGCGAAGAGCAAAAGGAAAGGAAGAGAGAAAGAAAGTACCTTGTAGATCTGAGAAGAAGTGAAGAAATGAAGGATGAAGCACCCATTTATAGCAAAGAAATATAATGCATTTATTGGGCCTATTAAACCTACGTCGGGACTTCATTCTCCGCGCCACTAGGGTCGTCACCTCCGAGTCAAATCAAACTATTCGAGCGACGGGAGCCAACATTTGTCGTCTTGTGCCAAACGCCCAGGAAAACAGCGACCCCGGAATCTCATAAAGTCGATCGACGATGGGTATTTCTCAGGAAGTCGAATACATTCGATAATCAATGTTGCTTCGGTCGGTCGGTCGCCACAGCTCGATGTACAAGGAAGAGCGAGATGATCGATCGATTTAGTAACAAGTCACAAACCGATCGACCGATTGACCGTGAGTGGTCGGTCAAAGCAAGCGCGTAAAGGAACACAACATCACGATTGATCGATCGATTTAGTAACAAGTCGCAGACCGATCGACCGATTGACCATGAATGGCCAGTCAAAGCAAGCCTAATCCCATTATTCTTAAAACCAATTCCTGCAATCCTAATACGAAGAAACGCGATCCTTCGTAAGAGGACTGGGGGTGGGCTTATTGTTGGAGAGGAACTTAACATTCCCCGCAAGGCCCATCAAACAATGGTATTTGGCCTGTTAATGTCGACAATCCAGTCAAGACCGGTTTAGCTGACGGATCGATCGGCCAGAACATTCGATCGATCGGTTCGACCCATTATTCGATTAAGTCGTTTATTCGACGTCAGCCCGACGAGCCTTCGCTTTATTCGAAAACCCACTTCGCTTAGACTTGGGCCAGGCTTCTAGGGCAAACTAACTTTAGGGCGAATGAAGAGAAGACCAACCGAGTCTATAAAAGGAGAACATAAAGAACAGGGAAAAGGATCAGCAAACAGACACTAAGACACTGACGGCAAGATCTGGGGTTTACGACCAATCGCTATGCTTAGTGTTTCTGTCGGAGTCTTTCAACAAAGCTCCGACCTTTTCCTTCTTTCTCTAACCTCTTTGTAATCTCGTTCATTTATCTCATACTGTGACTAAAACATCTTTGTAAGACCCACTCGTATTCAACATTTGATCTACCAAACTCGTATTCAACACTCATTCCAATTACCAAACTCGAGGAGCCCATTATTGTTATTTATTGTCACTACCTCCCCGTGTCAGGATTAGGTAATTTGCGCGCCTGCTGCCTTCCTTGGATGTGGTAGCCGTTTCTCAGGCTCCCTCTCCGGAATCAAACCCCAATTCTCCGTCACCCGTTACCACCATGGTAGGCCACTATCCTACCATCGAAAGTTGATACGGCAGAAATTTGAATGATGCGTCGCCAGCACTAAGGCCATGCGATCCGTCGAGTTATCATGAATCATCTGAGCAACGGGCAGAGCCCGCGTCGACCTTTTATCTAATAAATGCATCCCTTCCAGAAGTCGGGATTTTTTGCACGTATTAGCTCTAGAATTACTACGGTTATCCGAGTAGTAGTTACCATCAAACAAACTATAACTGATATAATGAGCCATTCGCAGTTTCACAGTCAGACTTGACCGTCATCTTTTGTCCGGAGACAAACGTGCTTAGCGGGACAGTATTTCTTCGAATCACCGCCATAATCTTTCCGCAACCGAGATCTCAGCAAACAACTTATTCACCTTTGCGAACGATGCATAAATTACGCAAAGACGCAAGGATCACAAGTGTCGGCTTATGTGTTCACGACTTCCCCAATGAAGGAGATACCGCAAACAAAATTTTAAGCAAAGCTTAACAATTCCTTCTAGATAGGTACGCAACACAGGCCCCTGATCAGTTCAACAAGGATAACTATGCTAGTGAAGAAACTGAGAAGGATAGTTGGTCTGTAGTTGGGTGCGCGAGCACATAGCCTACAAACACTAGCTATCCAATCACCACTCATACGCCGCACGTTCAAATGCCCCTCTAACATCAATCTTTCCAACCACTCTCGAGATGTAATCAAAAGAGCAGATGGAAGACTGATGAAACCAGGCCAAGACCACACAAGCGC
>NC_063451.1:9484975-9522475 GCF_020379485.1 Brassica napus | reverse complement strand
GACACTTTTTGTGTCGGGGTTTGGTGATATCCGGAAGCTATGCGTACGATCCGACCGAAACTGAAGTCTTGGCCATGGACGAACGCATAACCACGGAATCAGTGGGCACGAGATCAACTAAGAAACCGGCCCACCGAGAGTGATGTTTCATCGTTCTCGGTCATTCTGTTTACAGGGTACGACAATGATCCTTCCGCAGGTTCACCTACGGAAACCTTGTTACGACTTCTCCTTCCTCTAAATGATAAGGTTTAGTGGACTTCTCGCGACGTCGCAGACGGCGAACCACCCACGTCGCCGCGATCCAAACACTTCACCGGATCATTCAATCGGTAGGAGCGACGGGCGGTGTGTACAAAGCGCAGGGACGTAGTCAACGCGATCTGATGACTCGTGCTTACTAGGAATTCCTCGTTGAAGACCAACAATTGCAATGATCTATCCCCATCACGATGAAATTTCAAAGATTACCCGGGCCTATCGACCAAGGTGTGAACTCGTTGAATACATCAGTGTAGCGCGCGTGCTGCCCAAAACATCTAAGGGCATCACAGACCTGTTATTGCCTCAAACTTCCTTGGCCTAAATGGCCATAGTTCCTCTAAGAAGCCGGCCGTGAAGGGATGCCTCCACGTAGCTAGTTAGCAGGCTGAGGTATCGTTCGTTAATGGAATTAACCAGACAAATCGCTCCACCAACTAAGAACGGCCATGCACCACCACCCATAGAATCAAGAAAGAGCTCTCAGTCTGTCAATCCTTACTATGTCTGGACCTGGTAAGTTTCCCCGTGTTGAGTCAAATTAAGCCGCATGCTCCACTCCTGGTGGTGCCCTTCCGTCAATTCCTTTAAGTTTCAGCCTTGCGACCATACTCCCCCCGGAACCCAAAAAATTTGATTTCTCGTAAGGTGCCAGCGGAGTCCTAAAAGCAACATCCGCTGATCCCTAGTCGGCATCGTTTATGGTTGAAACTAGGAAGGTATCTGATCGTCTTCGAGCCCCCAACTTTCGTTCTTGATTAATGAAAACATCCTTGGAAAATGCTTTCGCAGTTGTTCGTCTTTCATAAATCCAAGAATTTCACCTCTGACTATGAAATACGAATGCCCCCGACTGTAACACCCCCAAACCGTTTTAGGCATAGGTCGAACCACCGGCCAACAATTAAAACCGATGGCCAGACCGTCTACCGAGGTTCGGGAGAGCTACATGATGGGTTAACGGGCAATTCAGCCAAAGTCACAAAAAGTGCAATTTGTAACTAGGCCAGTCCGCCCACTAACACGTCCCATCAGACCAAAGCCAAAGGCTTCTCAACCCGTACCCCAATCTGACGTTGTGTTAGCTCGGACAAGCTAATATCAGAAACAACAAGGCATTTGCACAAAACTTTCGCTTTATTTATCTTATATAATATCTGGTTTACAACACACAAAATATTATACAAGTAGTTGCATGCCAAGCGAGAAATAGTACATACTTATAGTCTGAAAGCGTCTTAAGAAAAAAAATGCAAATCTACTCCAGCCAGCCTAGCCTCCTGCGACCTCTACAAGCTCGCTACTGGTCATCTGAAACAACAACGAGTGAGGAGCGAGTAATCTTGCATTACTCAGTGAGTTACAATCCCCAACTAACAAATACAACCCCTCGCTATCCCACCCCAAACATTCTAAAGCGAGAGGTTCACCTAATAGCACAATTCAATAACATAAGCAATATCAGAAATACGCAGCGGTAAATGATAGCAAGATAACTAGCATTATGCTAATTACTAGCTCATCACCAAACTCAAACTCGAGTTAATCCAGGGTTTAACAACCCGAAACACGATATAATATATATAACAAACTTGGGCCCTGGTGACGTTAGGTTCCTCCTTCACTATCGGCAATATCCTATCTTCCTACCACAAAGGCCAGAAGAAGGAACTTTCAACCGACCGCAGCCCACAGTCCTTCGGGTCACCGCGCGACATCCCACTGTCCTTCTGGTCACTGCCACATTACACCGTCGTGTAATCACTCGGCCATAGGCCATGACCCCGTCTATCTGAGTCTTCCCGATCCAGCGAATAAGGGGTTTCCTTGAACCCGCCGGGTACGAGGTCTGAAGGAACACTAACTCACCCCAATATGCCTACCATTGTGGGTTACACAAATGCTATCGGCCAATATATGATTAATACTAAACCCGGTAAAAAATAACACAAAGTTCCTAGTATTAATCGCCACACAACCAACACATTCCACTTCAAACATGCCTAACATTGTGGGTTACACAAATGATATATGGCCAATATATGATTAATAAACCCGGTAAAAATAACACAAGGTTCCTAGTATTAATCGCAAATTAACACAATCAATCATATTCCAGAATCTAGCATAAAGACTAATTCCAGAATACTTAACTATCCACAACTTAGCGATATCATCTAAGAATTCTGCATTCGCTAACTAACCAATCAACTTAACCATTAGCATGCTACTACGGTTCTCAAGCAATAACAAGCATTCCATCAACTCAATCAACATAACCTCAACTATTAACTAATAAAACCGTTACTCAGTTAGACCTGGGCTCCTGCCATGATCCAACTTCCAAGTAACGGGAACCTCCATGAAAACAACTCAGCAATCAATTGATCATAACTCACAGTTTTTGGTTGCCCGTGGCCTTGACCCCAAACCCGACTTCTGCGATCAGAACCCTTTCTCGACCTTCCCAACTAGACCCACATCCAGACTGGTCTTGAACTGGTCTCCACTAGAACTGATCTCTCTTCACTTGAACAGAACCTTCTCCAGGTGCTGACTCAAAATCGGCAGAGTAACTGTTCTTGAAAACTGCCTAAATCGCTCGAAAACTATCGAAACTTGATATTTATTTCTTTGCTTTCTCTCTCACGTTTTGAACTGGATTTGATGTGTTCAGGATGTGTTCAAATGAGAGGGGGTCATGGGCTATTTATAGGAATCAGCAACCAATCAGAAACAAGCCGTGAGGCAGCCCGTGTGTCGCTTCGCATGGCTTCGGACGCATGCGCGGCGACAACTCGTACTCCACATGGCTCACGCACTCTACCTGTCTGTATGCATGGCCTGGCTCCATGCAAGGAGACACCATGTCCTCCACATGTCTAGCCGCATGGCCTGGTCGCATGCATCGCAACACCTCGTGCTTGGCCGATCCACCTCATGCTCGACATGTCTACTTGCATGTACAGGTTTCATGTACTGCAACACCTCATTCTTTCCTTGACACACATACTCCCAGGAGCTTGCCACCACGTCCTGAACACACACACATCTAGCCACCTCGAGCTTCTCGGTCAATTGTCTGATATCTGCCTTCCGGTGAATTTTCGTCCCGCGATCAATCCCAAATATTTTTCGACGACCGTTCTGATGATCTGAGTATTTGTAATAAACTCCGCTTGGACTCTGATCTTATGGAAAATATTTCCCGAGCTTTTGACTTCTTTGAAAAATTCCATAATACCAAAATTTAGGGTTTTTCGCCCAATTTCCGGTCTTCCTGTTGCGCTTCCAAAAGTGTCGTGCTTCAAACGTCCCTTGAATCAATCTACCACATTGTCTAACCATTTTATAGTGGCATACTTGTCTCATGGTTCAGACAAGAACAATCTGATCGTCCGCGACTCGACCACCCAAAAGATACTCGACCATTCCTTTTTTTTTTTTAATGGGTTTCTACATTCTCCCCCCCCCCCTAACAGAATTCGTCCTCAAATTCTAAGGGTCTGAGGGGCCTCCTTATTCCATCACAACTTCCTCTCGGAAGAACTCTGGGTGATGGGCTTTAAATCGCGCCTCATCTTCCCAAGTAACATGAATCCTGTTTTGTCTTCTCCAGAATACTTGCACTTGAGCAATCTCTCGATTTTTTCAGCTTCCGAATACACATTTCTCCCAATCTGATTGGTCCTTCCGGATACGTAAGGTTTGTCCTCAACTCCTCTAGTCTCTCGGGTTCAACAGCACTTGGATCCCATATATGTTTTCGAATCATGGAAACATGAAATATAGGATGTAGACGCATATCCTCTAGCAGATCCAAACGGTAAGCTACCTCACCAACTTTCCCGATGATCTTGTATGGACCAATGAACCTGACCGCAAGTTTCCCGACCTTGCCGAATATGTCCTTCCCTTTTTGTGCAGTAACCTTGAAATAGACCCAATCCCCTATCTCAAAAGTTATCTCTCTTCTTGACTCGACTAACGGTAAGTGCTTCTCCCAATTCCCGGCCCAATCTAGAATACACATCTGAAGCATGTCCTCGATAGTTCGAATGGTTCTCTCCGTTTAGCCATATGCTTCTGGATGGAACACCGTGCTTCTGAACAGTTTAGTTCCCAAGGCTTCTTGAAGTGCTTCCCAGAATGATGACGTCGGCCAACACTTCAACGTTATCAGTGTCCCGCATAGGCAACAAGTGCGTAACCTTGGTTAACCTATCTGATACCACTCAAATTACCCTAAGGAGTGAATTACTCTCTCAAATAAGAGGTTCAGTTGCAGTACTTAGGGATCGAATCCACAAGGAGCTAGGGAACCTATTAAATCTAGTCAAATTATTAATTCTTAAGTGTGTTGGTTTATGATTTAAAAGTAAATAGCAATCCTAATTGAGCAAGTCTATTGCGCGACTAACAAGAAGATTGGGGGTGTAACTTATTGGAAGATATTAGATGCAAGGTTTCTATTCAGGTGTTGGAGATTATAATCCTATAGATGCCTAACAGTTGCATGCATGATATATTAGAGCTAAACTCCTTAATCACAGTGATCAGCGATGACAATGTTTCACTGGTTAACTAACTAGATCTTGGATCTCAACTGTCGTCTTTTGATCACAAGAAAGTGTCGATCGATGATCCTATAGGGATATCGATCGATACACCTTTCGCAATATCGATCGATACACCTTTCGCAATATCGATCGATGCTTCTAGCTAAGCCCTAGGCGCAGGTTGATAATGCTCACTAGTCTCCTAGATCAGCGGTCAGCATCTCTCTAGCAGTCCTAACATGACAGATTAGATTCAGGACAGGATGGTCAAGGATGCTTGACTCATGCTAATTCTTAGGTTCATGTTCTAGTTAGCAAGGCTAAAACAAGCATTAATCACAACTTTGCAAATCTATAGTTGGGGCTAATCCCTCTAACCTATTTGAACCATGAATCTAATAAGTGAACTACTCAGACATAGCTAAGCAATTCATGACACAAAATATAGATAAAAACTGCATAGAATAGAATAGATGAATCAATGGAGTTCCAATCACAAATCTCTCTATGATTTTCTCTCCTAAAACTCTCTGCTGAAAATAAGAATACAATGTTGGCCAAAAGCTCTCTTGCCTCCTAACACTTAGGCAAGTATATAACTATTAGGTTAAAAACTCGCCAGGGGTAATCTTGCAATTTGGTGAAGCCTTGGGTTTAAAGTCGGCTGGAACCAAGTCGCGCATCTCGCATCTCGACATCGATCGATGGTACAGGATGTACATCGATCGATCATAATCTTCAATCGTCGAGGCTTCTCTTCTGTATCAATCGACGGCACTGGATGTGCATCGAACGATTGCTTCTTCTTCGTATCGACCTCTAATGGTCAGCTCGGATGAAATCTCTTTTAAGCTCCTAAATGCTCCATAATCATCACTTTACTCCAAGATACTCCTGAACCCGAAAACATACCTAATAGGATAGAATATATATTATATAGATAATAAAACACTTATATACCATGGATGAAAATGGGTCAAATCCATGGTATATCAACTCCCCCGGACTTACTCTTTTGCTTGTCCTCAAGCAAAACAAACAGGCAGTCTCTCTGAAAGAGGTTTGAAAACAGCAGGGACTTATAGATTTAAAACACAGAAATCATCACCTCTACAATTTCGCAAACCACATCTAAAAAGTCCTAATCACAAAACCACATTATGCATTATCCTAGCTTAGCAACCAAATTCAACTAGTCTACAACTCAGCAAATCCTGTCTGACATTCCCCTCTACTAACCTCATTTCTTAGCATAAATATAAAAGTGAATGCTTTACCTTGGGAGTATCGACTACATGACGCAAGGATTTTCAGACAAGTATCTGAAACTGCAGGTAAAAGTTAGTTCGTAAATTCTCTCATATAATTTCTCTCTTGAGTCAAAGTCTGCTTATATTGCAAGATCAGTGACCAAGATTGGACCGGCTTCCATGAATCAAGAATTAATGGTGGTTGCCACCAAGCCATGTTCACTTCTTTTTGACCTATATCCAATAATTCTTTGTGAAGCGAGCCTTGAAGATTGCCGCCTTCAAGTCACGTTCGAATTCTTTGATTGGAATCTTTATGAATCAAGCTTTAATGGTTTTAGCCACCAAGTCATGTTCAGATTCCTCCTAACTAAATCCTAAGTCCTAATTAAGTAATAAATTTCGGATTTTTTTTTATTTTTATTTTTTAACTAACTAACTACTCTAGGGTCGAAATAGAGAGGAAATGTGATAAATGAATCTACACAAGGCGTTACCTTCCAGACTTGTCTGAAGAATCCGATCCCATGTATACCAAGCCCCAAGACAAGCGATTATGTCAGGTCTAGTATTGGAGGTCAGCTTTGGTTCCTTCAAACAATCAAGGCAAGTGTGTATAGTTGACAGGTTGATCTACTTTAGCATCTTTAGTACGATCTGCAATCAGTAAATCTAGAATGGTGCTAAAGAGTGGTTAGACATTCAAGTATAAATCAATAATAAGATCATAGTCCCTTTCACATAGCTAAGCATAATTTATTAAAAATCTTTTTATAAGAATCAAAATAAATTATATTAGTAAACCTCCCCCCAGACTTAAATTACACTGTCCCAGTGTAACACAGTCGGAGTTATGGTGAAAACTAAATCATAAGTACTCAATGTAACAAGTTAGGAAGATAAACCTGACCGGAGTGGGAATCGATCGATGTGCATCGGTATGCATCGATCGTCGTATGTGATTGTAGGTCGATCGATGTCAACGTCTCGTCCACGGTCGATATGGTGATCATCCTTCTTGGGTCTTGCAATAAATCTGAAAGAATGAAAACGAAAGTAAATACTAGTAACTAAGAAAACCAATTAAAATTACCTAATAGTGGGTTGCCTCCCACTCAGCGCTTTGTTATAGTCATTTAGCTTGACTGTGGAGGTGTGTGGCTAGTTGGTGGAAAGACAGCTACTTGTTGGGAAACAAGCATCCACCTCATCTCTCCACATTCTGGACAAGCTGCAATGAAACTTCTTGTGGCCTCATCATTTCTGGTCCATCTCTCATCCATCTTATGTATTGCATTTGAGATGTTCTGTAGCCTTTCTTGGGTGTTTTCAATGTTGAACTGATGCCATCCTATCTTGTCGTAGGCGTATGATGATAGCTCGTTCAGTTCCTCATGCATTGACTCCATTTTGTTTTGTATCAGCTGCTCGGCGTCTGGTGTAGATGTGGTATCGATCGATGCGACCAAGTGTTTATCAGTCGATGCTAGTGCCTTACTGTCGATCGATTTGGAGCGATCTCTGTCAATCGATGCTGATATCTGGTGTTGAGATGCAAATTTCCTCTGAATGGCTTTGACTTCCTTCTGTAACCACTCTGCATGGATATCCAGCCCACTGAGTCTGACGTTGAAGGGAAAGTAGATGTCATCACACTGCTTCTCAAACCGGTCCTCCATGGTGTCTATAGCTGTGTAAAGCTTTGATGTGATCTGATCAACTTCTCCTGCTGTGTAGGGAAGATGTTCTGTAGATTTCTTGACGTCGAGCGATGCCCTACGGAACCTATCGATCGACGTTGAACATTCTTCCTGAAAATCATGTTGATCATTAAGCGTGCCAATGTCCCTCTGGACATTCATCATCTGTGTAGACAAGGTGTCCAAGTATCGCATGATAGGTGAGGTGAAACGGTCGTGCATATCCTCGTATGTTTGTAACCTATCTTCCATGGCTGCGAACTTGCTGTCGATCGATGTGATGGTGCAGATATCGATCGATGTGGCTGGTTGTTGGTCCTTCTTGCGAATGGTGTCCAAATCTTGCTGTAGCAGATCAATTCTCGTGCTTAACCAGTCCACGTTGTTGTTGAGAGGGTTGTATACGTCGTTAATCTTGTGTTGATGTATGCGATCTCCCATTCATCCTTCTTCTCTGCCAAACTTTCCGGTTCTGCAGGAATCTGGGATGTCTGTGGCTTGACGTCGATCGATGTTGCTTTGTTGGCGTCGATCGATGGTGATGTCGTAGCTTCTTTCGTAAGAATGTGCTGCATACTCTCCATCTCTGTCCTCATCTCTGCCATACTTCTGAAAAGCTCATTGTAACCTCTGTCCAAAGGTTGATAAGTGTCATCTACCAATGTCTTGAGTTCATCTCCTAGTTTTTCATGAGCTCCACGAATACCAGTCACCATCTCATTAATCTCATCCTTGGTGTAGATCTCTGGTGCCAGTTTTGAAGGTGTGAAAGAAGTGGCATGTTCTGGAAGACATATGTGACTCTCCTCAAATAGGGATGCCCTCTCCAGAATTTTTCTGATGTTGTCCTTGGTAACAGGGATCATCTCACCAGCTACGCTCCTTGCATATCTAGACTCATCTCTGTAGACACCATATTCATCCTTCTGTTCCCATCTGAACTTTCTGGCCCCATAGATGTCATAAGCGCGACGTCCACATTCGTAACGTCTGTCGATCGATGGTGAAGGTGCCTCTTCGAACGATGTAAGAGCATCCTTGTCGATCGATGTTTGGCCTACTGGTTGGCACGATTGGTGTGAACCAATTTCTGTTGTGTCGGCCCTTTGATGTTCGTCTGGAACAGCTGGGATGTTGTCTGGAATGCTGTGTTGCTGCATAAACAAGTTATCTGGTCCATTGGCCAACTGAAGAATATATGCTATGTCCTCTCTGGATACTTGTAGAATTCTCCCATCCATAGCTCTTGCATGGCCATCTGGGTCCCTGAAAATACCAAATTCATCAGGAGTTAGAAAACCGTAATCAATACTCATATTCTTCTTAGTAAATAAAGAAAGTTTAGGTTTAGAATGAGAATCGATCGATGTTGATATTGGAGTATCGATCGATGGTAGACGTTTGTCTACTGAATTAGGGTTTTTGGATCGAATGCTCTTCCTTGATGTTTCTTATGATTTGTTTGTGGGAGCATTCATCTTTTCTGCTATGGTGTCGTGAGAAGTAATATGGGGTGCAAAACTCCTTATATAGGTATTGGTAACCCTACTTGGAATTGGAATATTCCCTTTTTCCTTTTCAGAGGCGGCGGCTTTAATATCGATCGATGTACCTGGTGTGGTATCGATCAATGCATAAGTTCGTTTTGCTGGATGAGGGTGGGTATCTACCGATGCTGAGTAAACTCTGTCGATCGATGGTGGAGACGTGTTGCTGAAGGAATGGCTTGAATATCTTTCATCCTGCATAGCAATCTCTAGAGCTCTTTCCTTCCAGTAATCCTCATCATACTCCTCAGTAGGATCCTCATTGGATGAAGGAATTACAGTCTCTACTACAAAACTTTCATGGAATCCATTGTCTGCCCAACTGCCTATTGAATAGTCATCACATCCTTTTTTGGTGGGTTGTTGAAAGGCAAAGTCTATATAACACTGATCTGGTAATGTGAAGTGGTCTATCGGTTGATTCCCGTCGAGCGACGTGGGATAGTGTTCATCGGTCGTCGGTGACTCATTGGAATCGATCGATGATGCAGTGTGAGTGTCGATCAATTCTGAGTACTCTGTTTCGTACTTTGCTCCACAATGGCATGCTGCAATGTAGCCAAGATCATTTCCAAGCTCCACGAGGTTGACCTGTTGTCTCACAACTCGAACTAGGTCATAGTGGACGTCTGGATTTATCAGTGTCAGACACAATCTGTTGGTGTTCATGTCACATACAGCTCTTACTGTAGCCAGGAAAGCTCTTCCAAGCCGAAGTGAAGATTTCCAGTTAAGCTTGATGTCAAAGACATGAAAATCTACTGGGACAAGGGCATTACCAATCTGTACCTCAAGGTCTCTTATGATGCCTCCTGAGCTTCTTTCTGAAAGGTTCACAAAGGTGAAAGATTTTGATGAAGGCTCTATTTTCAGACCCAGCTGGTCTGCCATAACCTTAGGTAGTATGCTGACTGATGCTCCTGTGTCATGAAGTGCATGGGGAAATTCAAAACCCTTCACCATACATGGTATTGCGAACTTCCCAAGATCTCTCTTCTTCTTCAATGTGATCCTTAGTTTCATCCTTTCCATGACATGATGAAACATTCTCCTAATGTCCTCCTCAGTCTCCTTAGTCTCTCTGAAGAACATCCACAACCGGTGTGTGTAATAAACTTCATCAAAAGGTTTTTCCACTGGGATTCTGAGGACTCTATTAGTGAAACCATCCATCTCCTTCTCATTAGCTTCCCTCTTAAGTTTCTTAGGAATCTTCTCCTTTCTTTTCCTTAACCTTCTTCCTTCAGTTGCCTCATCCACTTTCATAGGCTCTGGTGTAGTGTCTGAAGGGTTGGTTGTAGGTTCTGGTGGGTTTGCTAAAGGTTTAGGTGGTGGTCTGAGTGCGTTGACTCGGTCACTATCAATAGATGGTAATCGCACTCTGTAGGTGAGAGGTGCCCGTCGATCGATGGGAGGTGAGGGGGGTCGATCGATATCAGTCTCTCTCTGTCGGTCGACTGCTGGCTCATGCTGTCGATCGATTTTGACGTAGAAAGGGGAGGGTGGGTGAGGATGTTTTTCTGCGAATTCCTCATCAGTCATGATCCGAACTGCACTACACTCCGCAGTCGATTTAGCAGATGACGTCGATTGATGGTTAGAGTAATCCGTCCATCGATCTTCGTCATGGTCTGTCGAGCGATGTATATCCATTGACATTGGTCGACACCATTGTGATCCGCTGAATCCCATGGAGCTTTCAACTTCGAAGTCTCCTTCTCAAGCTTCTCATGCTTCACCACTTGCCAGAAATCATCATCTATGATGGCATTTACGTGGTGTTTTGCTTTCTCAACTCCTGCCTCTCTAGCCAAGGCTTCTTGCCTCTTTACAGTGTCTCCAGTCTGAACCACTTGCATTTCAAGCTTCCTCACCTGAGTCCCTATGGTCTCAATTCTTGTGTTCAGACTGTTGTAGGCGGAATCTATCTTCCCATTGAAATCCACAGTGAGTTGTTGCTGTCCTTCCAGAACTCTGTCAAGCATTGCTTTAATCTTGATTTCTTGAGTCTGTGGTGGTGGATTCTGGTAAAATGAGTTTCCATAGCCTCTATTGTTATTGCTGAAAGGTTTATGGAACTGTGAACTCTGGTTACTCCTCTGACCATTGCCATAGAAGTTTCTGTTTTTACCCTTGTTTCTTGACCTCTGAAATCCAGTACCTACAATGTAGTTCACATCTTCTTCTCCTTCCATGTCTACAACTACTTCTCCTTCAGCTGAGCAGACCTGCTTCCTAAGAAGCTCATGAACCACATCTAACTTTGCTCTAACATCGTCCATCTCCTCTTTCCCAAGGGATGCAAAAGACTTCTTCCTCTCAAAGCCAGTGTTCTTGGTGCTGCTGCTGTTTGCTAGATTTTCTATCAGTCTCAAAGCTTCCACCGGATTCCTGGTGTTGTAGTTTCCCTCGCTAGCTGTATCAAGAGCCATCTGATAGCTCAAGGCGGTACCTCTGAAGAAAGTGCTCAGCAGTTGCACTTCGTTGAATCCGTGGTGTGGACAGTCTCGCTGGAAGAACTTGATTCTGATCCACGCATCTTTGAAAGACTCTCCAATCTCCTGCGCGAATGTAGCAATTTTGCTCCTCAAGTCTTCAGCGCGTGCCTCATCGAAGAAGTTTCGCACGAAAGCATTCTTGATGTCAGCCCCGGATGTTAGAGATCCTGTGGGTAGATGCTTAAGCCAGTGCATCGCTTCTCCAGTCAGAGAATACTTGAAGAGCTTGCACAATAAGTAGCCCTCGGGGAATCCATCCATACGAATAGCAGCGATAAGATCCTCGAACCTCTCTAGATGGTCCATAGGATGCTCGTGCGGTAACCCAGAGTAGGGTATCTGCGATACGAGTGTGTAGTACTGAGGCTTCAGCTCGAAATTCTGCTTCTGAATCTCTGGAAGTCGAATAGCTGATCTGTTGGCGTAGTACTCATCTGGACGATTGTAGTCAGCCAGTGCCTCGAGCAGCCTCTTCTACAGGTTGAGCAGCTCCTGTAGCATCAGTATCAGGGATTACATTCCCCTGAGGGTCTATTTTCTGACCTGTTGCATTACGCAGATGACCATCCTGGTCATACAGGTTTCCATTCTCGTCCTATCTGAGAATAACAATCGCAACCATGTTTCGCGACTGATGATCGATCGATGTACGCCGTGTATTATTAATCGATTTCCAACGATGTAAATCGGTCGACAATGAAGGTTGGGTGTTGGTCAACGTGAAAGCTGCTGCGTCAAGCGATGTGGAACGTTGGTCTTTGCGGATCGTGCGTTCCAAATGAGCAGGATCTTCTGAGAATAGCAGGTGTTTGTCCTTGTTGCTTCTGGTACTGCTAGGCATGCACCTGAAAAGACAAGAAAAAATTTTGTGTCAGAATGGGGGTAGAGAAAAGAATAAGAATTAATAACACTAAATCTAATGGCGATAAAAGCTCCCTGGCAACGGCGCCAAATTTGATACCACTCAAATTACCCTAAGGAGAGAATTACTCTCTCAAATAAGAGGTTCAGTTGCAGTTCTTAGGGATCGAATCCACAAGGAGCTAGGGAACCCATTAAATCTAGTCAACTTATTAATTCTAAGTGTTTGTTGGTTTATGGTTTGAAAGTAAATAGCAATCCTAATTGAGCATGTCTATTGCTCGACTAACAAGATGATTGGGGGTGTAACTTATTGGAAGAAATTAGATGCAGGGTTTCTATTCAGATGTTAGAGATTATAATCCTATACATGTCTAACAGTTGCATTCATGATATATTAGAGCTCAACTCCTTAATCACAATGATCAGCGATGGCAATGTTTCACTGGTTAACTAACTAGATCTTGGATCTCATCTGTCGTCTTTTGATCACAAGAAAGTGTCGATCGATGATCCTATAGGGATATCGATTGATACACCTTTCGTAATATCGATCGATTGTCAGAAGACAATATCGATCGATGCTTCTAGCTAAGCCCTAGGCGCAAGTTGATAATGCTCACTGGTTTCCTAGATCAGCGGTTAGCATCTCTCTAGCAGTCCTAGCATGACAGATTAGATTCAAGACAGGATGGTTAATGATGCTTGACTCATGCTAATTCCTAGGTTCATGTTCTAGTTAGCAAGGCTAACATAAGCTTTAATGAACAATTAATGAATGAATATCACAACTTAGCAAATCTATAGTTGGGGCTAATCCCTCTAACCTATTTGAACCCTGAATCTAACAAGTGAACTACTCAGACATAGCTAAGCAATTCATGACACAAAATATAGATAAAAACTGCATAGAATAGAATAGATGAATCAATGGAGTTCCAATCA
Source organism: Brassica napus (assembly GCF_020379485.1). Taxonomy (NCBI): domain Eukaryota; kingdom Viridiplantae; phylum Streptophyta; class Magnoliopsida; order Brassicales; family Brassicaceae; genus Brassica; species Brassica napus. Next base: position 9,508,854 of record NC_063451.1, on the reverse strand, counting down.
CAAATCTCTCTATGATTTTCTCTCCTAAAACTCTCTGCTGAAAATAAGAATACAATGGTGGCCAAAAGCTCTCTTGCCTCCTAACACTTAAGCAAGTATATAACTATTAGGTTAAAATCTCGTCAGGGGTAATCTTGTAATTTGGTGAAGCCTTGGGTTTAAAGTCGGCTGGAACCAAGTCGTGCATCTCGACATCGATCGATGGTACAGGATGTACATCGATCGATCATAATCTTCAATCGTCGAGGCTTCTCTTCTGTATCGATCGACGGCACTGGATGTGCATCGAACGATTGCTTCTTCTTCGTATCGACCTCTAATGGTCAGCTCAGATGACATCTCTTTTAAGCTCCTAAATGCTCCATAACCATCACTTTACTCCAAGATACTCCTGAACCCCAAAACATACCTAATAGGATAGAATATATAATATATAGAGAGTAAAACGCTTATATACCATGGATGAAAATGGGTCAAATCCATGGTATATCACTATCCACAATCACCCATATCGAGTTGTTCGATCTACCTAGAGCGGTGGGTAATCCGGTAATGAAATCCATGGAAATCGAGTCCCATTTCCAGTAAGGTATCAGAAGACTTTGTAATAATCCTCCTGGTACTTGATGCTCGACCTTGACTTGTTGACAAGTTGCACACTGAGCAACCTATTGCGGTACTGACCTCTTCATGCCCGGCCAATGATAGTATCTTCTCACGTCTTGGTACATTTTCGAACTTCCAGGATGGATACTAAGTAAAGAATCATGTGCAATCCTTAGTATCTCATCTCTCAGCCCTTGTCCTTTAGGAACCGTGATTCTCCCATTAATTAGCAAGGTTCCATCCTTCGCCAAGTAGTATCCAGCATTATTTGGCCCGGCTTGTCCTTTGAGTTCTTCAGCAATCTTCAGTAACTTCTCATCCCTAAGCTGTTTTTCTCGAATTCTCTGAATCAAGCTGGTCTGTTTCACCGCTTGAAGTCCCAATGGCTCGCTTGTCTGCCCTTCCAAAACGACCAACTTCACTTGTTTCAACTCTTGGTTCAACAGCTCCACTTCTTTCTCGAAATCTGCGTCCAACTTTCTTCGACTTAAAGCATCCGCAACAACATTCGCTTTACCAGGATGGTAGCGAATCCGTATGTCGTAGTCTACGACAAACTCCATCGACCTACGCTGGTGCAGGTTGAGATCTGGCTGAGTGAAGAGGTATTTAAGACTTTGATGGTCTGTGTCCACCTCCACTTCTTCTACATACAAGTAAGATCTCCAAATTCGCAAAGCGAACACCACGGCCGCTAACTCCAACTCATGTGCACTGTAGTTCTGCTCATGCTTCCTTAGTTGTCGTGAAGCATATGCAATGACTCGCCCATTTTGCATAAGAACACAACCAAACCCAACTCGTGAAGCATCCGTGTAAACCGTGCAAGGTTTACCTTGCTCGGGCAAAGCTAACACCGGTGCGGTCGTGAGAGCTTCCTTCAACTTCTTGAATGCCTTCTCAGTTTTTTCCACCCATAAGAAAGGAACTCTTTTACCGGTAAGTTTAGTTAAAGGCTTTGCAATGGAGGAAAAGTCCTTAACAAACTTCCAATAATAGCCCGCAAGTCCGAGAAAACTCCTTACTTCCGTCACAGTGGTAGGTCGAGGCCATTCCCATATGGCTTGGACCTTTTCTGGATTAGCAGCCACACCATCTCCTGATACTATGTGACCCAGAAATCCTATCTCTCTCTTCCAAAACGAGCATTTGCTGAACTTGGCAAATAGCTTCTGATTTCGTAGCCTCTCCATAACCAGTCTCAGATGCTCACTATGCTCCTCCTTACTTCTCGAGTACACCAGGATGTCATCAATGAAAATGATCACGAACTTGTCGAGGTAGTCGTGAAACACTTCATTCATCAAACGCATGAAAGCTGCAGGTGCGTTTGTGAGACCAAAGGGCATAACTACAAACTCGTACTTCCCATACCTCGTCCGAAACGTCGTCTTCATGATGGCTGACTTGGCAATAGGAATTTGGTGATACCCTGATGCCAAATCAATCTTCGAAAACCAACTAGCTCCCTTTTGTTGGTCTAACTACTCGTCTATCCTCGTAAGAGGATACTTATCTTTTATCGTGATGTTGTTGATACCACGATAATCGATACACAGCCTCATGCTTCCGTCCTTCTTCTTCACAAGTAGCACAGGAGATCCCCAAGGTGAAGAGCTCGACCGAATGAATCCCTTTTCCAATAGATCTTCCAATTGCTTCTTTAGCTCAGCCAACTCCGCAGGTGCCATCCGATATGGTGCCTTAGCTATAGGTTTTACTTCAGGATCCAAAGTAATGGTAAAGGGATTACTCCGAGGTGGAGGTAATTCCTTTAGTGGTGCAAAGATATCCTCAAACTCTTGGACCACTTCTATTTCTTCGACCTTAACTTCATCATTAGTGGCTCCTCCACTAACCGATAAGGTCACCAAATATACTTCCCCATCTTGTAACAAATCTTGTATGCTCATTGCTGCTACCAAAGACACGGTCATACTAGAACTGATTCCATAGTATACCATCTCGGGTAGTTTACCTCTGCCAAACAACAACCTTCCCTTTCCACAGTCGATCTGAACTCCGTAGCTCGATAACCAATCCATTCCAAGGATTACTTCGTACCCTTTCAAAGGCACGACTAACAAATCTGCCACAAATTCTTTCTCTTGAATGACCAATGGAACATTCTTGATACACTGTTTTCTTGAAGGGTTCGGTCTACGGGGGTCAAGACGGCCACGTTTATCCTGTCAACCACAAAACAATCTCAAAACCGGGCAGCTATTTCAGGGGTCACAAAACTATGTGTTGCCCGAGTCGAACAATACATGTGTCGGTTTACCAGCAACATGTATGGTTCCTGTGATGTGACCGCTTGACGGTCCTGCATTGTCTGGGTTTTCTACACCTAAGGCATAAACTCTACCTCCTAGGTTTTGCGTCTTTGGTGATGGCTCAATAGCTGGACGGCTAGGAGGAGCTCGAATCGCGAGAGGGGTCGAAGGGATTGGCTTGTTTGGACATGATGATGCATAATGGCCCTTCACACCGCAAGAGAAACAAGTTACATCTTCCATCCTTATCGATGAATAACCCTGCTGGTTGCTCCGTTGGTTATTCCGCTGGTTTTTGGGACAAAACCTTGAAATATGTCCCGGCTGATCACATGTGTAACATACCCTAGTGTTACCACGATGGTTGGCTTGGCCTCCAAATCCTCGCCCTTTGCCTTTGTTAGATCTTGACCCTTGTTGAAATTCAGCCTTTCTCCTTCGCTAAATTTGGTGTGTCCACCAGAATGTGGTATTGTCTTCCTTTCAGCCTCCAATACAGTCTCAACATTAACAACTTTTTCCACTAGCTCAGATAGGCTGCAAATGTTGCTTCCAGCTAAACGACTTCCAAGCTCCGGCTTCAATCCATACCTAAAGTTACGGATCATAGTTACTTCATCTTCGCGCCCATCAAAGACATGTCGTCTCAACCTTGAGAACTCCGACTCATAACTCCTCACCGGTCTATCTCCTTGAACAAGGTTCACAAACTGACGCTCCAACCGATGCTTCGCTTCTGGAGGAAAGTACTTCCTCTCAAACTGTCCCTTGAACGATTCCCATGATGTGATGATATGTCCACGCTGCCTCTCTATGCTGTCCCACCAGCCTGTTGCGTTTCCTTCTAGATAGTACACAGCGATCTTCTTCTTGTACTCCCCTGGGCACTCCATGGCTTCAAAATTCTTCTCCATCATAGTAATCCACTTGTCGGCTTCAATAGGATCTGATCCTCCCTTTAACTTGTAGGATCCGATGTTCTTCATGGTATATAATAGCTTAGAAACTTCAGGGGGTTGAGTACGCCTGCCTTGGTTACCAAGTGCCTCGGTCATCACGTCATGTAAAAGCTTCAGGGTGTTTTCGGTTCCTTGCTCTTGTGGTCTGGCACAGTTCTGATCTGCCCTTGGGTTTGATTGAGTGGATTGATCATGTTGATGTCTCCGGTCCCAATTACGACTTGGGCCAATACTCGCCAAACTGTCATCCCTCACTCTAGTCCTGTTACCGTACACAGGAAAAGATCTTGTTCTCTGCAGAGGGCTCCTATCGTGTCCAAACTTCTCACTGATGCCATTTCCATCCTCCTGCTCAGATCTTTAACCCAATCCTCCGCCTGTCCAATCCATACCCTCTCCCCATATCAAATCTCGTCCATCATCACCTGTCCCGCGATTAGCCATCTGCACACAATCAAAAGGGTAAGTCATATTCCTACTATGGGAAGCGGCTGGTTTCCAAATCATCTTTTTGTGACTCCTTTGACTCGATAAAATCGTTAAAAAGCACTTGTGTCACGCATGGACGAAACCATGCTCTGATACCACCTCTGTGACACCCCCGAACCATTTTAGGCAGAGGTCAAACCACCGGCCAACAATCAAACAAGAACATGACCGACGGCCAGACCGTCTACCGAGGTTCGGGAGTGCTACATGACGGGTTAACGGGCAATTCAGCCAAAGTCAGAAAAAGTGCAATTTGTAACTAGGCCAGTCCGCCCACTAACACGTCCCATCAGACCAAAGCCTAAGGCTTCTCAACCTGTACCCCAATCTGACATTGTGTTAGCTCGGACAAGCTAATATCAGAAACAGCAAGGCATTTGCACAAAACTTTCACTTTATTTATCTTATATAATATCTGATTTACAACATAAAAAATATTATACAAGTAGTGGCATGCCAAGTGAGAAATTGTACATACTTATAGTCTAAAAGCGTCTTAAGAAAAAAGTTGCAAATCTACACCAGCCAGCCTATCCTCCTGCGGCCTCTACAAGCTCGCTACTGGTCACCTGAAACAACAACGAGTGAGGAGTGAGTAATCTAGAATTACTCAGCGAGTTACAATCCCCAACTAACAAATACAACCCCTCGCTATCCCACCCCAAACAATCTAAAGCGATAGGTTCACCTAATAGCACAATTCAATAACAGAAATACGCAGCAGTAAATGATAGCAAGATAACTAGCATTATGCTAATTACTAGCTCATCACCAAACTCAAACTCGACTTAAACCAGGGTTTAACAACCCGAAACACGATATAATATATATAACAAACTAGGGCCCTGGTGACGCTAGGTTCGTCCTTCACTATCGGCAATATCCTATCTTCCTACCAAAAGGCCAGAAGAAGGAACTTTCAACCGACCGCGGCCCACAGTCCTTCGGGTCACCGCGCGACAGCCCACAGTCCTTCGGGTCACTGCCACATTATACCGTCGTGTAATCACTCAGCCATAGGCCATGACCCCGTCTATCTGAGTCTTCCTGATCCAGCGAATAAGGGGTTTCCTTGAACCCGCCGGGTACGAGGTCTGAAGGAACACTAACTCACTCCAATATGCCTAGCATTGTGGGTTACACAAATGCTATCGGCCAATATATGATTAATACTAAACCCGGTAAAAAATAACACAAGATTCCTAGTATTAATCGCCACACAACCAACACATTCCACTTCAAACATGCCTAGCATTGTGGGTTACACAAGTGCTATATGGCCAATATATGATTAATACTAAACCCCGTAAAAATAACACAAGGTTCCTAGTATTAATCGCAAATTAACACAATCAATCATATTCCAGAATCTAGCATAAAGACTAATTCCAGAATACCTAACTATCCACAACTTAGCGATATCATCTAAGCATTCCGCATTCGCTAACTAACCAATCAACCTAACCATTAGCATGCTACTACGGTTCTCAAGCAATAACAAGCATGTCATCAACTAAATCAACATAACCTCAACTATTAACTAAAAAAACCGTTACTCAGTTAGACCTGGCCTCCTTCCATGATCCAACTTCCATGTAACGGTAACCTGCATGAAAACAACTCAGCAATCAATTGATCATAACTCACAGTTTTTGGTTGACCGTGGCCTTGACCCTAAACCCGACTTCTGCGATCTGAACCCTTTCTCGACCTTCCAAGTAGACCCACGTCCAGACTGGTCTTGAACTTGTCTCCACTAGAACTGATCTCTCTTAACTTGAGCAGAACCTTCTCCAGGTGCTGACTCAAAATCGGTAGAGTAACTGTTCTCGAAAACTGCCTAAATCGCTCGAAACCTATCGAAACTCGATATTTCTTTCTTTGCTTTCTCTGTCACGGTTTGAACTGGATTTGATGTGTTCTGGATGTGTTCAAATGAGAGGGGGTCGTGGGCTATTTATAGGAATCAGCAACCAATCAGAAATAAGCCGTGTGGCAGCCCGTGTGTCGCTTCGCATGGCTCCGGACGCATGCGCAGCGACACCTCGTGCTCCACATGGCTGGTTGCACGACCTGCTCACATGAAAAGTGACACCAAGCCCTCTACCTGTCTGGATGCATGGCCTGGATCCATGCAAGGAGACACCACGTCCTCCACATGTCTGGCCGCATTGCCTGGTCGCATGCATCGCAACACCTCGTGCTTGGCCGATCCACCTCGTGCTCCACATGTCTACTTTAATGTACAGGTTTGATGTACTGCAACACCTCATGCTTTCCTTTACACACATACTCCAAGGAGCTTGCCACCACGTCCTGAACACACACACATCTAGCCACCTCGAGCTTCTCGGTCAATTGTCCGATATCGGCCTTCCGGTGAATTTTCGTCCCGCGATCAATCCCAAATATTTTTCAACGGTCGTTCTGATGATCTGAGTATTTTTAATAAACTCCACTTGGACTCTGATCTTAAGGAAAAATATTTTTCGAGCTTCCGGCTTCTTTGAAAAATTCCATAATACCGAAATTTAGGGTTTTTCGCCCAATTTCCGGTCTTCCTGTTGTGCTTCCAAGAGTGTCGTGCTTCAAACATCCTTTGAATCAATCTACCACATTGTTTAACCATTGTCTAGTGTCATACTTGTCTCATGGTTCAGACAAGAACAATCTGATCGAAATCCTATGATGTTATCCAATGCTAATGTATACAGAGCGTAGGCTTGCTTTGAGCACTCTAATTTCTTCAAAGTAAAAGTGCCGGAGGCACGACCCTGCCAGTTAAGGCCAAGAGCGTATCGCCGACAGAAGGGACAAGCCGACCGGTGCTCACCGAAGGCGGACCGGACGACCCATCCCAAGGTTCAACTACGAGCTTTTTAACTACAACAACTTAAATATACGCTATTGGAGCTGGAATTACCGCGGCTGCTGGCACCAGACTTGCCCTCCAATGGATCCTCGTTAAGGTATATAGATTATACTCATTCCAATTACCAGACTCGAAGAGCCCGGTATTGTTATTTATTGTCACTACCTCCCCGTGTCAGGATTGAGTAATTTGTGCGCCTGCTGCCTTCCTTGGATGTGGTAGCCGTTTCCCCGGAATCGAACCCTAATTCTCCGTCACCCGTTACCACCATGGTGGGCCACTATCCTACCATCGAAAGTTGATAGGGCAGAAATTTGAATGATGCGCCGCCATCACTAAGGCCATGCGATCCGTCGAGTTATCATGAACCATCAGAGCAAGGGCAGAGCCCGCGTCGACCTTTTATCTAATAAATGCATCCCTTCCAGAAGTCGGGGTTTGTTGAACATATTAGCTCTAGAATTAATACGGTTATCCGAGTAGTAGTTACCATCAAACAAACTATGACTGATTTAATGAGCCATTCGCAGTTTCACAGTCTGAATTCGTTCATACTTACACATGCATGGCTTAATCTTTGTGACAAGCATATGACTACTGGCAGGATCAACCAGGTAGCATTCATAAATCAGGGCAAGACCATGTCATATTTCCGCAAACACATGGAAAGTCGGAACAGACGCAGACTTGACCGTCATCTTTTGTACGGAGACAAACGTGCTTAGCGGGACAGTATTTCTTCGAATCACCGCCATAATCTTTCCGCAACCGAGATCTCAGCAAACAACTTATTCACCTTTGCGAACGATGCATAAATTATGCAAAGACACAAGGATCTCAAGTGCCGGCTTATGTGTTCACGACTTCCCCAATGAAGGAGATGCCGCGAACAAAATTTTAAGCAAAGCTTAACAATTCCTTCTAGATAGGTACGCAACACAGGCCCCTGATCAGTTCAACAAGCATAACTATGCTAGTGAAGAAACGGAGAAGGATAGTTGGTCTGTAGTTGGGTGCGCGAGCACAGAGCCTACAAACACTAGCTATCCAATCAACACTCATACGCCGCACGTTTGAATGCCCCGCTAACATCAATCTTTCCAACCACTCTCGAGATGTAATCGATAGAGCAGCTGGAAGACGGATGAAACCAGGCCAAGACCACACAAGCGCGAAAATTTGAGGTTAGGGTTAAAACAGTCCACCGGAAAATTTGCCAGAAAAGTTGCCAGAAAATTCGCTGGGGACAGTATTGCCATCGGACCTCAGCCCAACCATCGATCGTGTAGGACCGAGAAGTCAGACATACCCATTTGGATTCCCACCCTCAGCGTAGGCACAGAAGAGTGTCTACCCCTTATATAGACAAAACACTTTTTTCAGTCTGTTGCCAGTATACATTGGTTGTGTTCCGAGAGTATTTTTAATGTAAAAAAAATAAATACATTGAATTTGATTATGATTTTTTGCATGCTTCATAAGAATGGTTAAATCTATTTTCTGGTAAAGTTTCATAATTTTCTTTTGCTTTTAACCATGTCTTTTGCATGCTACAAGGTTCGGGGTTTCAAAGCCTTAACGGATGTCTATAGCAGCTTTTGATCAACACTTGACATCCGAAACTCTTTGTTGACATATTTTTGATGATTCCTTTCAAAAAACCTTTTTCAAAAATATTAGTTTTTGAATTTTTGGCTTCTCGGGTGATTTTGGCTATCTGTGGGTGATTTTGGCCCACGTGGGCTGTCTGTTCGTGTACTGATTTTGGCCCACGAGGACTCTCCAGTACACATATTAGCACGCTGGCCCTTCCCGTGGACTGTTCGTGTACTGAACTCATATCAGCACGCTGGCCCTGTTCGTCAGTACACATACCACCACGTTGGCCCTTCCCATGGACTGTCCGTGGACTGTTCGTGTACTGAACTCATATCAGCACGCTGGCCCTTCCCATGGACTGTCCGTCAGTACACATATCAGCACGTTGGCCCTTCCTATGGACTGTCCGTGGACTGTTCATGTACTGAACTCATATCAGCACGCTGGCCCTTCCCATGAACTGTCCGTGGACTGTTCATGTACTGAACTCATATCAGCACGCTGGCCCTTCCCATGGACTGTCCATGTACTTTTGCTGGCTCGACTTTTTCATAGACTGATGGTCCATGATGCTGGCTCGATTAAATCCTTCCCGGGAGTAGTGGCCGATCATATCAGTCGGTCATGTGTACTAATGCTGGCTAGATCATTGTTGCAGGCTGGAAATCAGGGATGGCAAGATTGTTGATGGAAGCTTGATGGATCGACCAATAATATGATCGGATTGGCGATATGATGGAATGCAAGTTATGATCCTGAAAACAAATGCAAAAACAAAGGAGATGTGATTTCTAATATGATAAAACAAGATAAATAAAGATAGATAGGATGGAATTAGGCTGCTGGTCGTGTGACACTCTCAGTCTAATCAGTTGATGATTGAAGGGGATTGAGATGGTGTTTTGCTTGCTGGATGTGTATCACTCTCAAGCTTGGCAAACGAAATGGAATGGAAGGATGGTGGATTGAGGACGCCACAAGACTATGTGGAAAGGAAGGCTTGATAAGTCAAGGTGCTCTGGAGCTGCTTCACATATACTCAAAAGACTTAGAACAATAGTTTTGCCAAAACTAGAAAAACTGAATAATTCATATTAATTTCAAGGATGGGGTGATTTACATTGAAGCAAAGACTATAGCTTTATAGGCACAACTAAGAAAGACTCTAACAGTCATAAAATGATAAAAGGAAACAAAATAACTTGAACTTAAAGTCTTGGGAGCAAAGGCTGTAACGACCCGGTTCTCTAAACCAATTGGTTTAGCTTAAATTGTTTCTAAATCAAATAAAAACCTAGCTGCCCTTTTAATTTCTCAAGTGTGTTATTATATAAAGATATCCTTCTTCTCGTTTTACTTAGCCGTCAACATGAGCGGTGAAAGAAGTCTTCGTCGTTGCCGTTTAACTCCATCTCTCACGAGCTTCATCTCCTCCCCATCTCTCTTGCTCATCACCTGTGTCCTTCTTCTTCTCCTCCCTTTTGTTAATGGGTTGGTGTGTTTGATGACCGAGCATCCACCATCGACGCTTACCACCAGTCGCTACTCTTCACCGCCTGTCCATGGATCACCGCCGCGGAGCCTGTGTCATGGGAAGCCATTGTTGATGTCCCTAGTGGAGTTACAAAATGGGCCCGGTAGGTGGAGATGTGGGAAAAGACAAACGGAGTCACCGTCATCAACCGTAAGCTTCATGCGTACGGTTAATTTTACCTTCTTCCTTGTTACTTGTTCAGCAAGTATTATTAGTCTCAAACCCTAATCATAAATTGTCCCCTATTTTCTATTTTTGTGATGTTCCCGATTTGTTATTGTGGTGTCCTAGAAGTGGAGGCGAGACAAGGAGTAAAACCATAGTTCGTGCATTGGATTCCAAGTTCGATCATTGCTCTCGAGAGTTCTCCAATCTATCTCTATTATGTTGAATCCCGAGCTAGTTTAGTACTGCTATTATGGAAAGTCTAGTTTCGAAACATGATATATCTCTTTGAATCGAGTCTGTTTGAGAGTCTTGTTTGTTTATTATTGTTATTGATTGTTAAACCGAAAATAGGATAATAGAGGATTCAACGATTGAATGAATTGAGTGATGTTAAAACTGTTATATATATGTATATATATATATAAGTCTGCTTGTGTGGATTGCAGGTGCACAAAGACGTTTGTGTAAGCCGCCGACGAGCAGTGTGATTGCGGGTACTCAAAGACGTTTGTGTAAGCCGCAGACGAGCAGTGAGATTGCGGGAGTACGAAGACGTTTGTATCAGTCGCCGACGCGCAGATTCTCGGAGTACAGAGATGGACTACTGTACGCCTGGAGATATACATATATCCTTATGAGGAAATGCGGAGTGCATAAAGTAGCATGTACTATCAGCGTACTGGATGTTTTATGTGGTGTATTAGACACTGTGTTTGTTTCATGCTAGAGCTAGGCCTACATGGTCGTAGTGCTATCTACTGAGTCAGTGGTTTGCGGTTTAGTACCCCCATACCTCACGGAGTAATTCCCCCGTTACTCACCCCTCTTTCTTCCCCTTGCAGGTGAACATGACGAGTGGTTGGATATGTGGATGGATTGGTGTCTTGGGATCGTTGTATTTTATTTCGGTTTAATTAACTTTTCTATTTAATGTATTTAATTTTAAATGATAAACTCGTTTTATTTGGAAATTATTTGATTAAAAGGTTTGACATTTTATTCGGTTTTATAAATCAGCATAATTTGGTATTTTTTTGTTAGTAGCACACCGTTCCCGAGAGAGGAGGAAAAAGGTGTTACAATTTGGTATCAGAGCGGGGTTCCGACCCGGCTCTGACCCGGGACGGCGATTTATGGGACTTGGATTTCAACGATTTTCAATGTTTCAGAATTGGTGGCTTAAAAAAAAAAAAAAAATTGACACCAAAAAGTCCAGTATCATTCGGTTAGGTCGTAGTGTTTCTGATTTTTTTTTCTCTTTGCAGGAGAAGACCAAGTTTATGTTCGTTTCCTTTGTTTCCCATCTCGTGTTCTTCTTCCTTTGTAGTCGTTGAAATTCTTTTCCGGTTCTCTCTAAGAATTCGAGACGAATTCCGGTTAAGTGGGAAAGAATTGTAACCACTACAAGAAAACACATGCTTAACGACGAAAATTAACGAGGAAAAACAATCCTCGTAAATTTGCGTCGAGTTTACGACGAATTTACGTGAAAAACTAAAGTCATCGTTATTTCCTCGTAACGTAACGACAAAACTGTTTCGTCGTAAAGTGGATGTAATTTTAGGAGTATTTTACGAGGAAAAACTATTTCCTCGTAAATACGACGTAAATTTTGCGTGGTATTTACGAGGGAATAGTTTACGTGTATTTAGCGAGGAAATTTTTGAATCCACCAACTTCATAGGTGTTACACGTTTTTTTTGCCCACCTAATTAATTTTCGTCGTAAATTCATAGCAAAATTACAACTACCAGATTCGAATTTTTCTATAAATATGGATGTTTGAACATCATTTTAAACACACCAACAACAAAAAACGTGAAAGAAAAAAAATGGCTGGCTCCGGGACTATTTACGAGTTGCGGAAGTGGATGTATATGCATAGAGATGCTAACGGGAGAGTGACGAAAGAATACCTTGCGGGTCTGGAGACATTTATGCATCAAGCAGATTCAACACCGCTCGCCCAAGAAAGTGGTAAGATGTTCTGTCCTTGTCGGAAATGCAACAATTCGAAACTGGCAAACCGTGAAAATGTTTGGAAGCATTTAATAAATAGAGGTTTCACGGCAAATTACTATATCTGGTTTCAACATGGAGAATGTTTTAATTATGATCAGAATGAAGCTAGTAGTAGTAATAGCAATTTTCAGGAAAAAGAACCGGTTGATCATCATTTGCATAATGAACATAGTTACCATCAGGAGGAGATGGTAGATTATGATAGGGTTCATGATATGGTAGCTGATGCATTCGTAGCTCATGATGAAGATGAAGAACCTAATATAGATGCAAAAAAGTTTTACGAAATGTTAAACGCGGCGAATCAACCACTTTACAGTGGTTGTAGAGAAGGTCTCTCTAAATTGTCGTTAGCTGCTAGAATGATGAATATTAAAACTGATCACAATCTACCTGAAAGTTGCATGAACGAATGGGCGGACTTGTTTAAAGAGTATTTGCCGGAAGACAATGTGTCTGCTGATTCTTATTATGAGATTCAGAAACTGGTTTATAGTCTTGGGTTGCCTTCGGAGATGATAGATGTTTGCATCGACAACTGCATGATCTATTGGGGAGATGATGAGAAGCTAGAAGAATGTCGATTCTGCAAGAAGCCACGATTCAAGCCGCAAGGACGGGGACGTAATAGGGTACCGTACCAAAGGATGTGGTACCTACCAATTACAGACAGATTGAAAAGATTGTATCAATCAGAGCAGACTGCTGGAAAGATGAGATGGCATGCCGAGCATACTCAGACGGATGGTGAGATGACTCATCCATCAGATGCAAGAGCCTGGAAACATTTCAACAAAGTACATCCAGATTTCGCTAGCAATATCCGGAATGTGTATCTCGGATTATGCACAGATGGATTTAGTCCGTTCGGAATGTCAGGGAGACAATATTCATTGTGGCCAGTCTTTCTTACTCCATACAACCTGCCACCGGAGATGTGCATGCAACGGGAGTTACTATTCTTGACCATATTAATACCTGGTCCGAACCATCCAAAAAGGTCCCTGGATGTTTTCCTACAACCACTGATAAAAGAGTTGAAGGATTTGTGGTCAACAGGGGTGAGGACGTATGACTGTTCAACGAAGACGAATTTTACGATGCGAGCGATGCTTTTGTGGACCATAAGTGATTTCCCTGCCTATGGGATGTTGTCTGGATGGACTACACATGGGAGATTAGCTTGTCCATATTGTAATGGAACGACAGATGCGTTTCAACTGAAGAATGGTAGGAAGACAAGTTGGTTTGATTGTCACCGTCGATTTCTTCCCATTGGCCATCCTTACCGAAGAAACAAGAATTTGTTTAGGCACAAAAGGGTTGTGAGAGACACTCCTCCTCCATATCTAACTGGAGAACAAATTGAAGCGCAAATCGACTACTACGGAGCTAACGAAACAGTTCGTTGGGGTGGTAATTGGCATGTCCCTCGTAATATGCCAGATTCTTACGGTGTTCATCACAACTGGCACAAGAAGAGTATATTTTGGGAGTTGCCATATTGGAAGGATCTTCTTCTGCGCCACAACCTCGATGTGATGCATATAGAGAAGAATTTCTTTGAGAACATCATGAATACAATATTGAATGTCCCAGGGAAGACAAAAGACAACATAAAATCGAGGTTGGACTTGCCGGATATTTGCTCAAGAAGCGAGTTACATATTAAAAGCAATGGACAAGTTCCCGTTCCGATATTCAGATTATCTTCAGAAAAAAAGTCGGTGTTGTTCAACTGGGTGGCATCAGAAGTGAAGTTCCCCGATGGGTATGTTTCGAATCTCTCTAGATGTGTTGAAAAGGGTCAAAAGTTCTCCGGGATGAAGAGTCATGATTGTCATGTATTTATGCAACGACTACTGCCCTTTGCATTTGCGGAGCTACTTCCAACAAACGTACATGAAGCACTTGCAGGTACGTAGTGTATTATATCACAATAATTTACAAAATAATATATGACTAACAATGTGTTTAATTTTTTTTTGAATATAAAAGGCATTGGAGCATTTTTCAGGGATCTGAGCACACGCACTCTTAAAGAAGAAGTTGTGGAACAGCTTCAGGAGAACATTCCCATCTTATTGTGCAACTTGGAGAAGATATTTCCTCCCGGATTTTTTGACGTCATGGAGCATCTAGCTGTCCACCTCCCATATGAGGCATTGCTTCGTGGACCTGTACATTACGGATGGATGTATCAGTATGAGCGAGCCATGAAATATTTGAAGGGAAAAGCAAAGAACCTCGCCAAAGTTGAAGGTTCTATAATTGCTGGAAGTTTGACGGAAGAAGTTTCTCACTTCACATCGTACTACTTTGCGTCAAAAGTACGTACACGGAGAAGAGCTCCAAGAAGATATGATGATGGTGGTGTTGCGCCAACATATGCAGTTGCTGGTGTTCCAGACATCTTTAGCCAGATTGGGCGACTCGGTGGGAAGTCTAAAGAGGTTTGGTGGTCGAGTGAACAAGACGCTCATAGTGCACACACCTATATTCTACTCAATTGCGAAGATCCATTGATGCGTTATTTTGAAAGGTAACATATATTGACACTTCGAAACACATATAAGTATAATTAATTGTATAATTGCGAGAGATTCATTCCTATAAAATGTGATTTTACAGCCTATTTGTTTCTCAAGTCGAAGAAACATTTCCTGGTATATCCACAAGTGACGTAGACAAAAGGAAAGATCAACACTTCATTAAGTGGTTGCGGAATCAGGTATTAACTAAAACTTTTTTTTCATACATTATCTGTATTTCATTAACATTCTCTTTATTTTTGCAGGTTGATTATGACGACGACGATGCAGATTATCCTAAGTGGTTACACGAAGTAATTCAATCTCCACTTGTAAAGGTCACCACATCACAGATGTATTTCACACGAGGCTATACTTTTCATACATATGACTATGGTAGACAGCGGGCGACCAGTAACTATGGAATATGTGTGAAAGGGGAAACAGATTTCTACGGGATCTTGACGGAGATTATTGAAGTCGAATTTCCAGGGATACTGAAGCTGAAATGCGTCCTCTTCAAATGTGAATGGTTCGACCCCGTCGTCAACAGAGGTGTTCGGTCTAACAAATTCGGTGTAGTTGATGTCAACGGTGGACGAAGGTACAACAAATTCGAGCCTTTCATCTTAGCTTCACAAGCAGACCAAGTTAGCTTCCTTCCATACCCTCGGATGAGAGATTCAGGTATAAATTGGTTAGCAGTAATCAAAGTTACACCTCGAGGACGAATCATCAGTGGAGAAGAACCACCATTGCAAGAAGAACAGATAAATGAAGTTGAGGAACCTGAACAAGAAATTGATGACATCCTTCTCATTGATCCGCATAATCACGAGTACGAAGATCTTACCGATGATGCCACAGACGAAGCTGTTGAAGACGAGTTTAATGAAAATGATGATGTTTCTAGTGATGACGAGAATGTCGATGTATCCGATTGATGTATTTGTTTTATGAATAAGATGAGAGTTTGTTTTATGAATAAGATAATGTGGGGTTTGTTTTATGAATAAGGTAATGTGGGAGTTTGTTTTATGAATAAGCAAATGTGGGAATTGTGGTTTGGAATGGAAATAAAGATGGGGTTTGGAATATATGAAGTAGAAAATAAGGAATATGGGGTTCGGGGTTTCGGGTTTCGGGTTTTGGATTCTAGGGATTTAAACATAACAGTCGTTAATTCCACGTAAGCTTAAATCGTTGTAAAGTCCTCGTATTCCAACGAGTAAATAACGACGAAGGACTCGTTAATTCCACGTAGGACTAAATCGTCGTAAATACCACGTAGGATGAATTCGTCGTAAAAACCACGTAGGATGAAATCGTCGTAAATATAACGTAACAAAACGAGGAAATAACGACGAAACCTAAAAATAAATATGGGGTTTGGAATATATGAAGTAGAAAATAAGGAATATGGGATTTGGGGTTTGGGGTTTCAGGTTTTGGGTTTCGGGTTTGGGGTTTGGGGTTTCGGGTTTTGGGGTTTCGGGTTTTGGATTTTGGGTTTCGGGTTTCGGGTTTTTGGTTTCGGGTTTGGGGTTTCGGGTTTAGGGGTTCGGGTTTGGGGTTTCGGGTTTTGGATTTCGAGTTTCGGGTTTCGGGTTTCGGGTTTCGGGTTTCGGGTTTCGGGTTTGGGGTTCTAGGGATTTAACCATAACACTCGTTAAAAATAACGACGAAACTTAAAATTAAATATGGGGTTTGGAATATATGAAGTAGAAAATTAAAGATGGGGGTTTGGGTTTCGGGTTTCGGGTTTCGGGGTTGGGGTTTGGGGTTTCGGTTATGGGGTTTCGGGTTTTGGGTTTGGTTTTCGGGTTCGGGTTTCGGATTCTAAGGATTTAAACATAACACTCGTTAATTCCACGTAAGCACAAATCGTCGTAAAGTCCTCGTAGGATGAAATCGTCGTAACTACCACGTAAAATGATTTAAACAAAACACTCTTTAATTCCACGTAAGCACAAATCGTCGTAAAGACCACGTAAACGGATTTATACATAAACCCGTTAATTCAACGTAAGTACAAATCGTCGTAAATATCTCGTAGTGTACAAACTTGAAAAAAAAAAGAAAAGGAGAGAAATACTAGATTAACATGTGACAAGACTTCCAGCAATTATAATACGTAAGTCTCGCCCACATGAATTCTAATATCTTCTCCTTTTCCTATTTTTTTCAAATATTTATAATTTGAATAGGATTTTTTTGAGGATTGTGATTTGAGATAAGGTGTGATTTGGGAGTTTGTGTTGTTTGAGAGTGAGAGTTGTGGGTATATTTATAGGAAAGCAAGCCTCGTTAATTCCTCGTAAGGTAAATCGTCGTTAATACCTCGTATAAAAAAACACGGGCCTTTGTGATTCCTCGCAATTTCCTCGTAAAAAAAAAGACGGGCCTTTGTAACTGCTCGCTATTTCGTCGTAAACTTACGAGGAATTTGCGGCGATATGTAATCTTATATATACACCCGAGCGCTCACTCTTTCTTTCCTCTCTACTTCCTCTCTACTTCCTCTCCATTTCGTAGCAATGGTAAGCCTCTCTGATTCCTCTCTAATTTGGTTAGTTTAGGATAGATTAGGTGGTTAGTATAGGGAATTTAGATAGGTTTGCGGATTTTATGTTATTTAGTGTTGATTAGGTGGATAATGTTGGGAAATATATTGTTGATGTTAATTTTAAAAATTTCATTTTTTTCCCAGGTTCGAAAAGGAAGACTTACTGCCCATTACAGAGAGATCTTCGGTGAGCCGGGTAGTCGTTTAGACCCGGCCTCTTCTTCCGCTCCCAGTTCTTCGGGCCAGGAGACTGTCCCCGAGACTCAGTACACTCAGAGAGTCTCTGGGTCTACTTCTTCTAGTGCACCATCGGCTCCTCATGTGCCTCCTCCGATGCCTCCTCCTGTGCCTCCTCCGATGGCACCTCCGATGGTCGCCGATATTCATCCTGATCTGATGGTGCCTCCGAGTGCTCCTTACTCGCAGTACACTGTAGAGGACATTCTCAGTCTGAGAAGGTTTACCAGTCATCGACCCAGACCGACCGGACGGAACGTTGTGGTATGTTGCATTAATTTTTTTTTAATTCGTTTAAATTTCTTTTATAACATTAAAAATAATTTATATTTTAAATTTGTATTTTCCAGGTGGGGGGTTGACGGATGTCTTGCATCGGACGTAACCGACACGATCAAGGGTTACTTCTCCATGGCACATCCAAACTGGAGTAAGACGCCTCACTACGTCAGAAAGACGTGGTTCAAAATTTACGTTGTAAGTTTCTATTAATTAATTATATATATTTTATTTTTTTCATGATTTATATATATACTTTCTAAAAAACTAATTGTTAATTTATTTTTTCCAACAGCAAAAATATAATTGGGCCTTGGGGATCACTGAGAGGGTGAGGAAGAAGTTTAACGCGAAAGCGAAAGTTCGCTTGTTGGACACGGTCTCCAACTGGAAGGGTGACTGGATCGTGAAGGGGTATGAGCGTGGCAAACCCGCTGAGCTCACCACGGATGTGTGGGATGGCCTCATCCGTTATTGGCGCCTTCCTGATTCCATTAGAATCGCCCAGGCTTGCTCTAACTCCCGTAACACGGTCGATGAGCACGGGAACGGGCCG
This sequence comes from Brassica napus, assembly GCF_020379485.1. Lineage (NCBI taxonomy): Eukaryota > Viridiplantae > Streptophyta > Magnoliopsida > Brassicales > Brassicaceae > Brassica > Brassica napus. The sequence goes on along the minus strand of NC_063451.1, from coordinate 9,490,160 downwards.
ATGCTTCACACTACGGGCCAAAAACCCCACGCCGGTGTCCGTTTGGAAATGGTAATTAAATATTTTATTAAATAATTTTTTTAATACATATATTAATTTATTCTAACTTTCTTAACTGTTTTTTAGGCCAAAGAGACGGGACATCTCCCGTCTCTTATGGAACTTTACGAGAGGACCCACAAGAACAAGGCGGGCGTATTTGTAGATGGCAAGTCCGAGCAAATCTACAACGACGTAGTTACTCGGGTTGAAGACCGCCAGACTCAGCTGACCCAGCAGTCTACCGACGGATTACCCGTCACCTTATCCACACTTGAAGTGGATAAGATTTACGAGGAGGTAAATTTTCAAAAAAATTAATTTTTAATTATTCATTTAATTTAACTTTAAATTTTTACTTACAATATTTATTTTTTGTTTTTAAGGTTGTCCCTAAAAAAAAGGGACGGACGTTGGGTATTGGTTCCGTCAACGATGTTCCGAGAGCGACATCGTCTTATGGTCAGCGACGGGATGATGAAGTCACGGAGCTGCGTAGAGAGTCCGTTCAGCTGCGTAGAGAGTCCGTTCAGCTGCGTAACGAGTTGACCGCGACAAAATCTCGTATGGGTGGAGTCGAGGGCTTCTTGGACGTTATTGCGGCCACAAATCCGGAATGAGAGTCCATGTTGAGGAACATGCGACAACAACATCCCATTCAAGGCGAGTCATCCGACGTACATAACGAGGCGGATGTTACGAGGAGGAGTGATGAATTCTACCGGGCGATGAACGACCCTTAGTTTTTTTTTTTGGTTGTTGTATTATATAAATTCAAAACTTATTTATATATAAAATATTTTCATATTGATTTATTTTTATTTTGAATTTTAATTTATTATTAAATTAAATAATTTTAATTATTTTTTAATTATATTTTTAAATTCTGTAAAATAATAAAAACGAAGTAAATTCGTAGCCAATGTACGACCTCTTTACGTGGAAACCTTACGAGGAAATGACGAGAAACATTTAACGAGTATTTTACGAGGAATCATTTAGGAGGAAATAACGAGGAAAAGTTTACGACCATTTTACGAGGAAATCATTTCGTGGTTGTTACGTGTATTTTGCAAGGAAACTCTTTCAAGGTATTTACGTGTAGGTTACGAGGAACTATTTTCGAGGTATTTACGAGGTATTATAGCGACGTCCTTACGTGGAATATTGACGTGGTCTTTACGACGAATCGTCCTACTTCGTCTTTACGACAAAATATATTCCTCGCTAAGTTACGACGAATTAGCGAGGAAATATGTGTTACGACAGACGTGTAACGAGCAAACGCGTTTCCTCGCTAATTCGTCGTAAAGCCTCTTTTACGACGAATTAGCGAGGAAAACCGCCCTCGATAAGATTATATTTTCTGAACGACCCGGTTCTCTAAACCAATTGGTTTAGTTTAAATTGTTTCTAAATCAAATAAAAACCTAGCTGCCCTTTTAATTTCTCAAGTGTGTTATTATATAAAGATATCCTTCTTCTCTTTTTACTTAGCCGTCAACATGAGCGGTGAAAGAAGTCTTCGTCGCTGCCGGTTAACTCCATCTCTCATGAGCTTCATCTCCTCCCCATCTCTCTTGCTCATCACCTGTGTCCTTCTTCTTCTCCTCCCTTTTGTTCATGGGTTGGTGTGTTTGACGACCGAGCATCCACCATCGACGCTGACCACCAGTCGCTACTCTTCACCGCCTGTCCATGGATCACCGCCGCTGAGCCTGTGTCATGGGAAGCCATTGTTGATGTCCCTAGTGGAGTTACAAAGTGGGCCCGGTAGGTGGAGATGTGGGAAAAGACAAACGGAGCCACCGTCATCAACCGTAAGCTTCATGCGTACGGTTAAGTTTACCTTTCTCCTTATGGGTTTGAAGCATCATCTCCCGAAGGCTAGAAATGCTTACAACTCAATTACCATTCTTATTGGCTTGAATGGGTTTGAAGCATCATCTCCCGAAGACATTGGCAATCTCGCAGTATCCCACTTTCAGGAGACTCTAGGACCCACAACACACACAACATCTCCAGCTCTGATCTCGCAGGTGGCTGCTCTGGTGCGCACAGACCGGTTCTCTTGCTCCCCTGAGCAGGCAATCATTCTCTCCAGAATACCATCACCTGAGGACATTACAAAGACCATGTTTAGACTCAACCAGAACAAGAGTCCAGGTCCAGATGGATACACTTCAGGTTTTTATAAAGCAGCTTAGGGAATAATTGGTGAGGAAGTTGTTAGCGCAATAACCTCTTTTTTCTACTCATCAAATCTGCGTAAGGCAACCAACTCTACTATTCTTACCCTACTCCCTAAATTCCCTGGTGCTTCTATTATCAAAGACTACAGACCGATTTCTTGTTGTAACACGCTCTATAAGGTCATTTCTAAGCTCCTAGTTTCCAGACTTAAACCTCTCCTCCCTAATATCATTCTTCCCAATCAAACTGCATTCATTAAAGGGAGACTCCTCATCGAAAACTGCCTTCTTGCAGCAGAGATTGTCTCTGGTTATCACAGGCAAAATGGTCGGAAAAAACTTACCTTGAAGATTGATATTGCCAAGGCCTTTGACTCTGTCAGGTGGGACTTCCTAACTGCCTGTCTTGAAGCGCTAAACCTTCCTGCTGATTACATCACATGGCTACCTTCTTGTTACTCAACTCCAACTTACTCAGTTGGCATCAATGGGAGGCTCCATGGCTACTTCAATGGCACAAGAGGACTCAGGCAGGGTGACCCCCTTTCACCATACCTGTTTGGCATAGTAATGAACACACTCTCTCAGAAACTGAATGAAGCTGCACAGACGGGACGGTTCGGGTTTCACCCTAATTGTCAAGAATCAGGGCTCACACACCTCTGCTTTGCTGACGATATCCTTATTTTCACTGACGGCTCATCCTCGTCTGTCCAAGGAGTTCTCCAAGTTCTAGAAGAGTTCAAAGCCTTCTCAGGTCTGTCAATCAGCGTGGAGAAGTCCTGTTTTTTCTCTAGCGGGTTGACTGAATCAGAAACTTCCACCATAGTCTCTTCCTCTGGAATTCCGCTCGGCTCCCTCCCTGTCCGGTACCTAGGCCTACCTCTCAACTCAAAGAAGCTGTCTCTTGCTAACTCCGAGCCGCTCCTGCAGCAGATCAGAACAAAAATTAGTGCATGGACAACAAAATACTTGTCGTTTGCTGGCAGACAAGTGCCCATCTCAACAGTCATAGCAGGTATTACTAATTTTTGGTGTGGAGCTTTTGAGTTACCTAAAGAATGTATCAGCGCCATAGACAAAATGTGCAACGCTTTCCTCTGGAAAGGCACATTGGAGGGTAAGTATGTGGCTAGAGTGGCATGGGAAAAGGTTACTCAACCGAAACAGAGTGGGGGACTTGGGCTCAGAAACCTCGGGCTCTGGAACCAAACTTGTACCATCAAGCTTCTCTGGCTCCTGCTATTTAAAACAGAATCAATATGGGTTGCTTGGATACATCAAAATGTCATTAAAGATGATAGTATCTGGCAAATGAAGCCAAAGCAGCAGCATACCTGGATCTTCAAGCAAATCTTAGCTCAAAGGCAGACATCAATTCAATGGGTTCAAATAGATCCAGGGAATGGTGTTGATGTCAACTTCTGGTTTGATCCTTGGACAAAGTTTGGTCGACTAATCAAGTTCTTAGGGCCGATGGGACCTCGCCTTACTGGAATTCCTCTCACAACCGCAGTGGCAGAGCTCTGGAGGGATGGCGCTTGGGCTTTACGGTCTGCGCGATCTCATCAAATGGAGGAATTGCTTATATATCTCACAACAATCTCCTTATCTGATTCATCTAGCTTTCCACAATGGCTAATCAATGGCAAGATTCAAACTTCCTTCAAAAGCACCCTCATTTATCATTCGCTAGTGGAGTCACCAACAGTACCTTGGTACCCACTCATCTGGATCAAGAGAGGTATACCTAAACACAAATCACTAGCTTGGCTAATGCTTCTCAACAGGTGCCCTACTAGAGACCGCCTCCTATCTTGGGGTCTCAATACAGATCCGTTATGCCTCCTCTGTAACCAAGACAATGAATCGAGAGATCACATCTACTTCAACTGCTCATACTCCAGTGCTGTCTGGAACCATTTCTCCTCGCGGTTCGCCATCAACTCAGCAACAAACACGTGGGATGACATCACTAACTCTCTACAATCTCAATCCATCTCCAGTAAGCACAAATATCTCTCGATCCTCACTTGGCAGGCGACGGTGTACGATCTGTGGTGGGAAAGGAACGATCGGCTTCACCGAGGGAATCATCGATCAACGGACCTGATCATTGCCAAAATCTCTGCAACGATCAAGAACAAAATCTCTGCACTGCGGCCTCAGAACAATTCCCTTGCTAGCGAACTGATGCAATATTGGTTCCTTCTCTTCCCGTAACTATCTCTCTTTTCGTTGCTGCGTCTGGTTTCTTTGTGACTAGGGTTCCGTCACTTCCGTTTCCTTGCTCTCGTTAGAGTCGCCAGCTGGGCTCTTTTTCTTCTAAGGCCTCATGAAAATGTTGGGCTTTTCTTATGTATTGGGTCCTTTGTTATTTCCTGTGGGCTAAGGTTTCTACTTGGGTTTCTTAAAAAGGCTAGTTATTAAAGTGGGTATTGTAATCACTTTTGCTACAATCATTTATTTTAATGTACAAAATTAGTCAAAAAAAAAAAAAAAGTTTACCTTTCTCCTTGTTACTTGTTCAGCAAGTATTATTAGTCTCAAACCCTAATCATAAATTGTCCCCTATTTTCTATTTTTGTGATGTTCCCGATTTGTTATTGTGGTGTCCTAGAAGTGGAGGCGAGACATGGAGTAAAACCATAGTTCGTGACATGGAATCCAAGTTCGATCATTGTTCTCGAGAGTTTTCCAATCTATCTCCAATATGGCAAAGGTGAGGGCTATTCCGTCTAATCCCGTGCTAGTTTAATACTACTATTATGGAAAGTCTAGTTTCGAAAGATGATCCGTCTCTTTGAATCGAGTCTGTTTGAGAGTCTTGTTGGTTTATTATTGTTATTGATTGTTAAATCGGAAATAGGATAATAGAGGATTCAACGGTTGAATGAATTGAGTGATGTTAAAAACTGCTATATATGTATGTATAAATATGTCCGTTGTGGTGA